>NC_092224.1:96530882-96550882 GCF_036320965.1 Panulirus ornatus | reverse complement strand
CGACCCGTACCCAGGGAGGAGGGAAGGTGTTACCTGAAGAGCAATAGCGCTCACGGCAGGGAGAGTTCCTGGCGCGAAATTCCTGTAGCACTGGCATCGGATGATGGGAGTCTCCAATCAACTTTACCTACCTCGCGTTGCTCGTTCTCTGCCTCTTTCTCTGAAGGCGAGGAGACGATTCCGTTTCGTTAATGGCAAAGAAAAAGGCTATGTGTGTGTGTGTGTGTGTGTGTGTGTGAGGGGAGGGGGGTGTCAAGAGGTTTTGCCGGTCTATATCATAAGGAGAAGATGGATCAGTCTGGGGTGCTTTTAACTCCCCACAGTGGTTAACTCCCCGACGACGGAGGCGGTTCGCACCCTGACACACCACCCGACGGAGGCGGTTCGCACCCTGACACACCAGATGAACTGGATTCCAAATATCCTAAAGGAATGTCCTTATGAGCAGGACGGAACAATAATATGATCAACAGCAGGAGTAAAACTCCTCATCTGCAATCCGTCTAACCTACAGATAAAGGATCGAATAATGTTATCAGAAAACTAGAACCCAGACATCCCAGTACACAGACACATCCTGCTTAAACCACACTTCCTTGAACAAACTTAGCGTTGCACTCCGGACCCTTCACCCTTAATAAACATTGACCTCTAAAAGCTTTTCTTGTGGTTGAGGCAAGCGCCATTCACATCCCCACAAAGATCCAAGGGCTTTTACATTTACGATGAGCATGATCTTTAGAATCATCTTGAATGATTGAAGAAGGTGTTCAAAACTATCGCATGGTGGCTATAACTTCAACGTTGACGGCCGTGATGTCCCTGAGTAGTCAGTCGATAGGCCTAGAGGCTCAAATACCGAGCCACCAACCATCAAGGGGGGGAGGGCGCTGACCACCTGCTCTCAGCCTGGCTGACTTGAAGTAACATTCCTTTTGCTTCTCCTGACGCATGGCCTCGCAACGCTTCTAAGAACTACAAAAGTAAATCGTGCTTAAGCAAAACAAAGTACAACACACAATATCCTGGACGAACAGATGCTAAGAGAAGAAGATTTGGATGAGGTAACCTAAGAGGTAGAAAGAGGAATATAAAGGAATTCAAACAGCGACAGACCACTGGGGTTCCTTTCGACGCTCTTTGTGATACTGGAAGATATCAGAAACTCACAGACAAGTGAAACTCACAGACTAGTGTGATATAAGTAAGAAGACATACAGATAATTCAAAGACAATGACTCACAAATTGTCATTTTGACGAAGGAGGAGCAAATAATGAAAGTCGTGGATTTGAAGCGAGATGTCTATCAAGTCAGTTCTTAAAGCTTATCTTTGGTACTGCTTTCAACCACTCTCATTGGCCAATTGTCGAGGATGAAGGATCTGACTTAGTCTCTCAGGGTGTGAGAACACACAGGAGCCACGATAGCGAAAACAATACTACAACACAGAGACCACAACAGGTCACGTCAGACATAAAGAGAAGGCGCCAAGACATACAAGTGTAGAGCATGTCTATCCAATATAAGAATGGCTCAGTATTAAGTCACTGTCTCTCAAACATGTAGAGAAGACCCCGTAGACCTCTGTACCCAGATCCCACAAGTATTCTGGAATTCAATTACTTTAAACACAGTGGTGGCTTTTACCAACTTTCTGTCTCGCCATAATACACACACTAAGTGTATTAGATTCATCGAAATGGTGACTAGAATACATATTTACTGAGTCAACTTAAATACCATGAGACTCGTCAGAGACTGAATCCATGTATATTAATCTGTGTGTATAGTAGTGGTAGAAGATAAGGGATAACCTACATACACCAGCAGTAATCACAGGAGGGCTGTCTCTCACATGGAGTGAACCATATGTTGACACATTATTATCATAAGCCTCTCGATCATTTCCTTTAAACAGGTGAGACTTATAGAGATGTAAAAGAAGACATCATATATGTCTCAGTAGAAACGAAGCTTATAACTACACAGACACACACACACACACAGACACACACACACACACACACACAGACAGACACACACACACAGACACACACACGAGGTGAGGGCCATGTCCACCATACTCTGTGACAAATAAGAGGCAGTATTTCCTAGATTTTCTTCATTAAAATCAAAAATATCCTAAACTGCCTTATGACTGGGGTATCAACCCAGTCATAAAGTCAGTGTTCAGGTTAAATGCTCCAGGCCCAAAAATATCGGCTGTTTAATTTCAAACACACCACACATGGGACTTGTGAACTGCGTAAAGATACATTCAAACATTTAGAAAGAAAACAAGAAATCGAAGTTTGATATTTAGAAAAAGATGTCTCAAAATTTACAAATTCATACAGTATAGACCAGAGGTTATTGCAGATATGGGGGTTGTAAAGAAAATGGTTATCGTTCATATTATGTAGATTCTGTTTAAGAATTATCGTCCTTCTATTACGATTCCTATAAGAATTATCACCCTTCTGTTACGACTCCTATAAGAATTATCGCCCTTCTATTACGATTCCAATAAGAATTATCGCTCTTCTATTACGATTCCTATAAGAATTATCGCCCTTCTATTACGATTCCTATAAGAATTATCTTCCTTCTATTACTATTCCTATAAGAATTATCACCCTTCTATTACGACTCCTATAAGAATTATCGCTCTTCTATTACGACTCCTATATGAGATATCGCCCTTCTATTGCGATTCCTATATGAGCTATCGCCCTTCTATTGCGATTCCTAAGACTTCACGATAACGCCTCGATATCGTATCTCCAGGAAAGATGAAAATGGTGTTCGTAATGATGCAGTATCAGCCAATGAAATCACGCGCAAAACGCTCGTAACGATCAAGTGCTACGCAGTAAAATCATGCGTAATCATGACTAATTGATTACAAAATCCCCAAATAAGTGTCACATTACGTTTTTCCAAAAATACATTTGCGAAACAGATCATTCTCTCTCTCTCTCTCTCTCTCTCTCTCTCTCTCTCTCTCTCTCTCTCTCTCTCTCTCTCTCTCTTTCCAAACCCGGACTTTATGGCATTTCATTGAGAGATACGTTATCTAAAGGTAAGCCTGATGAGAGATTTCCATGAAGATCTTTGTATTTCATTCGCCAGGCAGTCATGAAACAGAAGGTCTGACCTGAAGAATACAAAGGAATACAAAAGAATTCAAAACAGCTACAGACTATTGGGTCCCCTCGAAGGAGGTTTATTGTGTGAGTGGAAGACATTAGGGACTGACAGATTTGTGTGGTAAAAGTTAGAAAGTATATAGGTGATTGAAAGAGAAAGAAATTGTTAACTGTCAGTGTGATTGATGAGGTGCAAATAATGCAAGTTGTGGACTTGAAGCGAAGTATTTATCAAGCTCCATCCTAGTCCTTCAGCCACTTTTAACTGGTAAATCGTTCCATATTGTTTTACCTCATTCGAGGTAAAACGTTTGCCCAGGAGTTTGTATCCATTACGACGAGTAAAATTAGAATGATATCAAGTTCTAAGTAGTTCGATATATCGTGATTATCAAAGCCTTTATGATTATCAAAGCCTTTGATTATTTTGAATACTTGTACTAGAAAATGAAAGGCTTCGATCATCTTGATGAAAACAAGCCACACAGGACTTGATTCGTTTTCACCCGTCTAAGTAACACCATTAAACACTTATTACATCGCAATACTACGAGTGTTACATAAGAATACTTACATACCATCTATCTGAAAAAAGATAGAAAAGCTTCTTCGCTTGTCCTTCTCACAGTTCATCATCTCATCCAATGAGTTATTGACACGTAATTACTGAACCATGAAGATTTCCAGCTCATAGGATCCTTTTGACTTATCTTTCCCTTTTAGTTTCTTTTGAAAGAAAACACTTTTACAACAGTCAAAACATTCCTGGGTCTAACTCACTTTACGGGTGATTGGTTAGTTGTTTGGGATCGAGGCCTATCAGCTACCTGGTTTATTAAGACCGACAACGTCAGGCTTGTAGATCCACCAGCAGAAAAATACCTGGAGACCTTGTGGACTTTGCTGCTCATTTTGCAAAACATATTTCATCCTATCTACAGAGGTTTGAGAGAAAGCAATATACAGGCAAGATCACTTTCTTGTTGATCATTACTTAAACTTGCTATCGACCCTCTCATTGATATTCAACTCTCTCCATCCACCGTGATGATCCAGTTCTTTAGCATTAAGGGATTGAGACATCATGTGTCTGCTAATATGAGACGGTGTGAGGAGGGTTGATCACATAAGAAATAATAGATTAAGAGAAAGGCATGGACGTAAAAGAAAAGGAAAAAAGGCATGGTTGAGAGAGCTGAAAAGGGTGTACTGAAATGGTTTGGACATATGGAGAGGATGAGTGAGGAGAGGTTGACTAAGAGGATGTATGTGTCAGAAGTGGAGGGAGCAGGGACAGGGGGTGGACTGAGAACGATATGCAAGGATGGACTGAAAACTGATATACGTGCGCTGGGCCTGAACTTGTACAGTAAGGTGTTTTATATATATACAGTTTACCACTATACCCCGAGTATCGAACCCAGGACCATATGTATGGCAGCCAGGTAGCCTATCCTCCCATGCCAAGTTGAGCTTAAAACAGCATCTCCTCCGTAACCATCGTTGATTCACGGGTCTCGCTGATGCGGAATGAGGGGGGTGAGACTATCTGACACAGATGGTCCACACAGATGGTCCCAGGGATCAATTCTCAGGGTACAGTAGTAAACAGTTTACATACATGTTCAAGCCCGCATTATATGCTGGTAAATCATGTGATGTCAGATATAAAATGAGCTTAATGTCTTCTCTTTCTTCTCGCACAACGCAGCCGTTTCGCCCTATGTGTCTCCTCCTCCTTTGCTATTTTCGGATCACCTCCTTTCTTTGAGCAACTTCCACACACTTCCCGCCACTGAGGAAAGTTTCTCTAGTCGGCTCCTGCCTCATTTGACGTCACCATATTGGAGCTGGTCGGGATTAGGCTCTTAACAAGTCCTCGTCATCGTCAACTTCTACCTAAGTCATACCGTTCGGGCTTTCCATCTTTTCTCTTCCCTCAACAGCTTTGGGCATCGTTCTCGAATTCCCCCGACGCTCCCATCATCATCATCCAAAGTCCTTCCCCTTCGTCCACCGTCGTTATCTGAGGATAAACACAAGAGACAAGACTCATAAGGAATGTGCCACAACGATGGATCAATCTGAGGTCTCTACACTCTCTATATCTCACAACACAGCAGCGAGAGAGATATCTCTCTCAGTCGCAACGTCAATGACGTCTTTACTATACACATCGTCTCGTTCGCCTCGCTTACAACGACTACAGCAACAGACACCTGTGGCAAACACGAAGTTCACCTGGGACTATCTTATCCCGACCCGGGGCTTTTCATCATCGCAACCGCCTTCGTCAGTAGTACCACCTTACCCGATCATGCCCTTCAGCCCATGTACATTTGGATCCACCGTCCGTCCTCGGCTCGTGTATTCTCCATCGCTTGGTTCCCTCGCCACGATTCCTTTACCCACATTGGCCCTGACTCGCCTGATGGATATATAGACTCCAGGAACAAACCTAATGATCTTGCAAGAATATCTTTTCAAAAAAAAAAAATCCTACATAGCTTCAAGGGGAGATTCTCTGAAATGCACCTCGTCTCAGATAATTGGTGATACTATTTACTCGGCGAATTACGGGCGCCTTCGCCCCCCCCACCCCATCTCCTCCTCACACACACACATCTCCAAAGTAAATGGGATGTATCAGAATTGAAGAACATCTTCAACGTTTTCTAACGTGTGATCAAATCACAGGTACGCAGTGGTATATTGTCTTTGCATAAACGTTTCACTAGAGACAATCCCCTTACTCACTGTTTTGATTAAGCTCTCGTATGCATTATATAAATACAAGATACGAGAAAGCTTCTCATAACTGTAAGGTGACGTAGGAGTGTCTGACAAGTTCGTAAACAAGCATCAGAACGACGTGGTTACAGAGGATTCAATGCTCCACGGCCTTTCATCATAGTAGAATCAAACCATAGTCATGTCTTACTTTACTACCTGAACCTCCACGCCTTAACGACTATTGACAGTAAACCAAACTAGATGCATATCTTCCCTTGCTACCTGAACCTTCCCTCCTCACTGATATTATCATTAGATGAGAGAGTCATTTACGAAGACATCTTGCAGACTCTTTTTCTTTCAAACTTGTTGAGAAATATGATGTTTGGATGCACACCAAACCGTATCAAGGTTATGATATGTCTATGCTACTAGGCCCTGTGATTATACACGTTCATTGGTTGATACTGGAATACTCTGTGCATGTGCAAACCATTGTGCTATGTACGTGGCCATGTTTTAGCAGATTAGTATATCACTCTCGTCTGCCATCATATTGACAACCAAGGGGCTGGAATTCACGTTAACATCCTTGAAACTAACGGTCATGTATTCTTTGACTATCGGTAACCATGTAGGGATGATGTTATTATAATTATCATCAC
The DNA here is from genome assembly GCF_036320965.1 of Panulirus ornatus. Lineage (NCBI taxonomy): Eukaryota > Metazoa > Arthropoda > Malacostraca > Decapoda > Palinuridae > Panulirus > Panulirus ornatus. The sequence goes on along the minus strand of NC_092224.1, from coordinate 96,544,333 downwards.
TATGGTTTGTTTGTACCCTATATTTTTGTTTGTCACTTCCATCCCTACACCGTCGTAGGTTTATGAGGTGCTTCTCTATGACTCGTTTCTCTTCCTTTTTCTACATTGTTATGTTATCCGTCATATGAAAGGTGAGACGCGCATCATTTCCACTGTCCAGCCGACCAAGCATTCGCTCGCTAAGAGGCAGGTAGAGGAAATCTCCAACTCTACTCACGTCTCCCTTTGTCCTTGAGGAATGAGTCTTCAGAGTAGCTCTGATCCTTGCTCCATCTACCCGTCTATATATCTATCTATCTATCTATCTATCTATATATCTATATATATATATATATATATATATATATATATATATATATATATATATATATATATATATATATATATGTGTGTGTAGATAGATAGATAAATAGATAGATAGATAGAGAGAGAGAGAGAGAGAGAGAGAGAGAGAGAGAGAGAGAGAGAGAGAGAGAGAGAGAGAGAGGAGGAGGAAGCAGGGAGGGAGAGAGAGAGAGAGGAGTGAGAAAAGCCAAGTGGGATACGTACAGAGAAACATTTATTCAGCTTTTGATGTCCAGACCTCCACATAATGGCGATTCATTTACATCACAAACCACAAAGTCTTTGACTGAATTGCTTTTTCTCTATTTTTTTTCCTCCCTCTCCTCCTCGACCACCCAGTAACAGTGTCTGTTGCCCCCTCTGCTGCTACACTTCTTCATGGTTAATACTACTTCTGCTACTAGCATCCTCCTTGGTTAATGCCCAACGCCACCACTAGCATCCTCCTTGGTTAATGCCCACCTGCACCACTAGTATTCTCCTTGGTTAATGCCCACCTGCACCACTAGCATCCTCCTTGGTTAATGCCCACCTGCACCACTAGTATCCTCCTTGGTTAATGCCCACCTGCACCACTAGTATCCTCCTTGGTTAATGCCCACCTGCACCACTAGTATCCTTGGTTAATGCCCACCTGCACCACTAGTATCCTCCTTGGTTAATGCCCACCTGCACCACTAGTATCCTCCTTGGTTAATGCCCACCTGCACCACTAGTATTCTCCTTGGTTAATGCCCAGCTGCACCACTAGTATCCTCCTTGGTTAATGCCCACCTGCACCACTAGTATCCTTGGTTAATGCCCACCTGCACCACTAGCATCCTCCTTGGTTAATGCCCACCTGCACCACTAGCATCCTCCTTGGTTAATGCCCACCTGCACCACTAGTATCCTCCTTGGTTAATGCCCACCTGCACCACTAGTATCCTCCTTGGTTAATGCCCACCTGCACCACTAGTATCCTCCTTGGTTAATGCCCACCTGCACCACCAGTATTCTCCTTGGTTAATGCCCACGTCTTATATGCGAGGATGAGGAGAACATCGAGAACATGGACAGACTTTCTGAAAGAGGGTATAAGTCGTCTCCAGACTATCCCAAACGAGGCGAAGAATCTCTTAACCTGACATATTTCTGAAGACTTTAGCCTAACGTCCCTCTTCTCCAAAGTACCTCTCTCTCTCTCTCTCTCTCTCTCTCTCTCTCTCTCTCTCTCTCTCTCTCTCTCTCTCTCTCTCTCTTATCGGAATTTATCCTCAACCACAGTTCTCTATAAAAGTGGGAGAAATACACCTTAAAAGGGAAAGAAGAAATGAAATATGGATATTACAGTCGACTGCTCTGGGCTGTAATGGATGATAGAAAAAAAAAAAGAGGAGGAGGAATCTTTGTAACGATAGGTTTCAAGTCCTGTGCTGTAGTGGTAGGGGCCTCGAGATGGCTATCGCCCTGTGATTAGCATACATCATCTCTAGAACCTATACTGCCACGTACTGGATGGATTTCCTGCATGAATTAAGGACCATCTGATCCTTGGGTTATTCAAGGACGAGTTTAGCTGAAGATTGGACACTGGTCGAGATGGGGTCCGTCAGGGGGGAGGGTCGGACCTGGCGATGCGTTCATTTAGACATGGTCCTGCGACGCGTTCACTCGGGCATGGTCCTCTTGCGACGCGTTCACTCGGACATGGTCCTGCGACGCGTTCACTCGGACATGGTCCTGCGACGCGTTCACTCGGACATGGTCCTCTTGCGACGCGTTCACTCGGACATGGTCCTCTTGCGACGCGTTCACTCGGACATGGTCCTCTTGCGACGCGTTCACTCGGACATGGTCCTCTTGCGACGCGTTCACTCGGACATGGTCCTCTTGCGACGCGTTCACTCAGGCATCGTCCTGCGGCATGCGTGAACTCGGAAATCGTCCTGCGACGCGTTCACTTGGACATCGTCTCCCTGTCTTACCCTCACAGCTGTGATTGACGAGACAATAAATCATTTCCATCACTTGGCTGCCACTTGTATAACTTATTGCCTCGTCAGATCCCTGTCAAAAGATAAAGATTAGAGATAAGACATGACGCGATAGAATAGATAAAAGATAAGACATGACGCGATAGAATAGATAAAAGATAAGACATGACGCGATAGAATAGATAAAAGGTAAGAGATAAGACGTGGCGCAATAGAATAGATAAAAGATAAGACTGGGCCCAATAGAATAGATAAGAAATAAGAGATAAGACGTGACCCAATTGAATAGATAAAAGGCAAGACTGGGCCCAATAGAATAGATAAAAATGATAAGAGATAAGACGTGACCCAATTGAATAGATAAAAGGCAAGACTGGGCCCAATAGAATAGATAAGAAATAAGAGATAAGACGTGACCCAATTGAATAGATAAAAGGCAAGACTGGGCCCAATAGAATAGATAAGAAATCAGAGATAAGACGTGACGCAATAGAATAGATAAAAGATAAGACGTGACCCCCCCCATGTCTGATCTTGGCACTGCTGAGCTTTTCCCACTGGCTGGTTCCATCGTTTCCCGCGGGTTTAGTCTCCCAGCTTTGGAGGGAGGGAGGGAGTGAGGGAGGGAGGGAGTGAGGGAGGGAGGGAGGGAGGGAGGGAGAGGGAGGAGGAGGAGGGAGAGGGAGGGAGGGGACCGCCTCGAGTAAAGCCCAGGACCTGATCCATTGGCCACAGGAGATTGAAGCTTCACCTCCTGCTTCGAATAACTCGATTCTCCGTCTGGCGCAGACCGCTTCGCTTCGCTTTCATGCGCGTTAAGAGCATTACGGAACCCAGGGCCTGACCTTCGCTAAGGAGGGGCTTGAGGACGAGGGAGGAGGAGGACGAGGAGGAGGAGGAGGGAGGGGGATTAAAAGGGATGTCCGAGCGGAGAACCAGTTCTGACGGCGAACAGCCAGGAGGCACAAAAGGGATTTGGTGTGGATTTGGCAGCGAGTTAAAAAAAAAAAAAGATAAGAAAAAAGACCAACAAGGAGAACAAAAAAGGAAATAATTGAAGAATGATTATGGCATAACAATGAGTCCTTGGTGCGTAGAGAATCACCTTATGAATCTATGAAGGGATATTTTTCGATTTATTTCAAGAATTCATTGACGAATCTTTAAAGGGATATTTTTCGATTTATTTCAAGATATCAGTGATGAATCTTTAAAGGGATATTTTTCGATTTATTTCAAGAATTCATTGACGAGTCTATAAAGGGATATTTTTCGATTTATTTCAAGAATTCATTAATGAATCTTTAAAGGGATATTTTTCGATTTATTTCAAGAATTCATTGAGTCTATAAAGGGATATTTTTCGATTTATTTCAAGAATTCATTGATGAATCTTTAAAGGGATATTTTTCGAATTATTTCAAGAATTCATTGACGAGTCTATAAAGGGATATTTTTCGATTTACTTCAAGGATTCGTTGATTTTCTGATTCCCTAACTCATAGAAGTTGCAGGAAGGATGTCATTGAATGTCTTTTAGCAGTCGTCTGACTACATATACACTTGGTGTCTCCCATTCATATAGATGGAGGAGTGAGGGTGACTGGACAGGGAGGGAAGGAGGGAGGGAAGTGTGGTCTCTATACATCTGGTTGAACGACGGACACTACTCGATCGCCTTCAGCGTTAGGGAACCGATTCTCGTCATGTTAACCTGCAGGTTGAGGCTGAATTATGGTATCCAATCCTCTTACACTGTCGTTCCTTTATTTCTTTTGTCATTAATTGCTTCCAGCTTAGTCACACACACACACACACACACACACACACACATATGTATCAGTTATATATACCAAAGAAAAACGGATTCAAAGATGGCGGCTCTTCATAGAAAAACACACAAATTTTAAAAACATGTATGTATACCTACATATTTTTTTTTTAGGGGGGATCCGTATTTCATCACTGGATTATAATCATTATATATATAAATAGAGGCAAAAGCAATCATACATCACCCGTTTTTTGCGTGAGAGAGAGAGAGAGAGAGAGAGAGAGAGAGAGAGAGAGAGAGAGAGAGAGAGAGAGAGATGTTATCTACACACCTCAAATACACAAAATGAATACACAATACCTCAACCTTAATGATGTAAATGTGTTATGAAGCCCATTCGTTTGTATTAAATATCTATTTTTTTTTTGGGGGGGGGTTCAAATAATTTTCATTTTATAATCTGGAAAGCGGGGAAAAGGTAATTTGTGGACGAATTAATTAGGTTAAATTTGTTGCATAATGAACTTTTGACCGTTAGTCCTTTTGGGTCGTGATAATTAAGTATGCAAATTTAATATCCGGTGTTTAACTACATGAGGTCAAATTAGTATATTTTGAGATTTGTTGTAGGGAATGCATATATATATATATATATATATATATATATATATATATATATATATATATATATATATATATATATATATGGATGAAGGTGAGGAAGTATGAATATGTGCATGTTTAGGTATTCCTATGACTCCACGGGGAAATGAAACACGATAAGTTCCCAAGTGCACTTTCGTGTGATAATCATATCATCAGGAGAGATACAAGAAAGAAATATAAGTCAGTTGATATACAACGAAGAGACGTAGCTAGGACGCCATTTGGTAAACAACTGACTGTCCAAGACAGACAACGAGCGTATCATAAACTTATCATGTGGACAAGGGGAATTGTTTACAAATTCTATCAACAATAAAGAAATCCAATTTGTGTAGACCTTCACTTATATTAAGGTTATAATTTTTTGTGTATTTGATAATAGAAGATTCAGTGATATTTCTCGTGGTACTGGAGTTAGAGTTGATAACTGAGATAGCCTTACTCCAGTCAATAAAATGATCGTAGTTTGTAACGTGATTAAACAAGACATTTGATTCTTGTCCCGTTCTTAAACAATATTTATAGTGTTTAAGTCTAACAGAAAGATCTTTACCAGTCTGACCTACATAAAACTTATCAATCTCTACTTGGCACTTTATTGATGCATCCAGAATTTTCTAGCGAGTTCCTGATTAAGATATTTTTTATAGTATTATTGTTGCCGAAGACAACATTCACATTAAAGAATCTAAGCATCATGGGAAGTAAAGTAAAATTATTATTAAAAGGGAGAACTAAAAGATTCTTGGTGTCAATGGGAGGTTTTCAGTCCAGGTCAATGGAATGATTTCATTGCTGACTTAAGGGATTTATCAATGAAAGTTCTAGGGTACTTTAACTTAGATCCAATAAAATACATCTCTCAACTCACCATCAATAAACTCTGGACTGCAGATACGTAATGCCGTAAGGAACATGGATTAAAATGATGTTAATTTAACTCTGTCATGTTGAGATGAGTAGTAATGGATATATGAGCATACATTGGTGGGTTTTCTCTATATGCTAAACTTAAGCATGTTTCCTTGTGTATGGATCACGCTATCTAAAATGGTAACATACCATTATTTTCATTTTCTACAGTAAATTTGATGGAAGGTACTAAATTGTTAAGTAAGGGGAGAAATATTTGTAAATTTTCATTGGTGGCCGAACAAAAAGAACTTCATCTACATACCTAAACCAAATTGTTTTAGAAGGTAAGATATCCTTTAGTAATTTTGTTACAAAGAATTCCATATAAAGATTACTTAGCACAGGTGAGAGAGGGTTACCCATAGTCATAGCAACTTTTTTTAATATGATATACACAATTTTATCAGTTTAGTAAAAAAAAAAGACTTCGAAACAGGTCAGTGAATATCATCCAAAACATCAAAAAGATATTCTAAGAGATCATCAACTGGAACTTTTATGAACAGTGAGGAAACATCAAAGCTAACAAGTTTGAATTCAAAATTAACATTGATATCAAGCTTAACTAAATCTACATTGTTCATGATATAAAAAATTGGTATCTTACCCACTAAAGGGCTTAATGAAGAAACTAACCCTTTGACAATTCATATGTGATGGAGCCTACCGAACTCACTATAGGTCTTGCTGGAAAATTTGGTTTGTGTGTTTTGATAAGTCCATACATATATGGCAATGGAGACAAAGATGACAAAACTTTTGATAAGAGAAATATTACCTTTCAACAACAACTTCATTTCTTTATCGAAATGAGCATTAACTGCTTCTATGGGATTCTTACTGAGTTAGAATCCCCTCTTCGGTATGTAGGTAGATGGGCACCAACTTAAGATTGGGTTAAGCGTCATCACAGCTGTGACGGGCCTGGCCAGCTGATGTCTTGTACCTCAGCTGGGAAAACCTTAGAGGATTGCAGATATGAAACTCAAGGACAGGCGTAATATAGCTTTTTTTTCTTTAGCTGAGATGTCAAAGGCAATTCAATACCTTAAGGAAGGCTATCTCATTTACGATATATATATATAATATATATATATATATATATATATATATATATATATATATATATATATATATATATATCCTAGTCTATGCCAGGTATCTTATCTTTTGACTAGTCCTAAGGAGAGGATGAACGGCTGGATGTACTGTGGACGAGTTTCCGCAGCCAGAGATAGAGTATATGGCTCTCAATAATATGCCTAAGGAACTTAACAGGAGTGTCCTTGCCCGCGGACTTGGTCCTTGTTCAAAGGGGTAATGAGCCTTTTATATGATTAATGAGGGCAGTTAAGAGGTAGAGGAAGAATTGGTTAGACAAGGGATGACATAGTTTTGAGATAGAATATAATGTTAAAGTTTATACAGGGGGGATGACGAAGGTTTTCTGATGTGTATGTGTGTGTGTGTGTGTGTGTGTGTGTGTGTGTGTGTGTGTGTGTGTGTGTGTGTGTGTGTGTGTGTGTGTGTGTGTGTGTGTGTGTGTGTGTGTGAAACTCTGTGGACACCCACGTTTGGATGAGTCTTCTTTACCATGCTGTCCTCAACTGTAGTGGTGGGTGGGGAGGAGCCATCTTCTTTACTACGCCATCTACAGTGTTGGGTGGGGAGGAGCCTTCTGCTTTAATATCCCATATCCACCTATAGTGTTGGATGGGGTGGAATCGTCGTCTTAAGTATCCGACATCCATCTGTCGTGGTGGGTGAGATGGAGCCCTCTGTTTTATCATCTTGTCTCCATCTATAGTGGTGGGTGCGGAGGAGCTTTCTACTTTACTATCCTATATCCATCTATAGTGGTGGGCGAGGAGAAGCTTTCTACTTTACTATCCTATATCCATCTATAGTGGTGGGCGAGGAGGAGCTTTCTACTTTACTATCCTATATCCATCTATAGTGGTGAGTTAGGTGGAGCCCTTCTGATTAACTATCCTGTCTCCATCTATATCTATCATACGTTCAAGATGCTATTACTGTCTTCCAGAAGATGAATCCCTCATCAACCACCAATTCTACTGTTACATGTCCTTTTCCTGTATTCCCATATGCTATCTTCCAGCAGATAATCTCGAGAAAGACCTTCAGGTCTTCTGTTCTTTGTCTTTCCCATGTATTGTCCCCCGGAATGATCCTTGTCATAGACCATCAGGTCTTCTGCCATCTGTCCTTCCCACGTACTCCCATGTACTGTCCTCCAGCAGATAACCTCATCATAGACCATCAGGTCCCTTTTCATCTGTCCTTCCCACGTACTCCCATGTACTGTCCTCCAGCAGATAGCCTCGTCATAGACCATCAGGTCTTCTGCCATCTGTCCTTCCCACGTACTCCCATGTACTGTCCTCCAGCAGATAACCTCATCATAGACCATCAGGTCCCTTTTCATCTGTCCTTCCCACGTACTCCCATGTACTATCCTCCACCAGATAGCCTCGTCATAGACCATTAGGTCCCCACATCATCTGTCCTTCCCATTTACTTGCGTTTACTTTGCTCCAGCATTAAATCCCGTATTTTGACCATCAGGTCCTCCGCTATCTGGCTCTCTCGTGTACACGGGCAACATAGGCGCGCGGTCCAATGCATCATCCCTAATATACGAGTGATTTATGCCGGCCGCTACAGTTAGCGGGATACGTTCCGCTTCCGTTTAAAATCGCGCCAAAAAATTGTGATGTATGATTACTGGTGGGCAAACACACGCGGGGGAAAAAAAAATATTGCAGGTACATCGGTACGAAAAGGCACATTTTTCATTTTAACTCGGCATTACCCACGTGTGCTTGTGTGTGTGTGTGTGTGTGTGTGTGTGTGTGTGTGTGTGTCTGTGTGTTACATGGAGAGAGTAATACACTGATGTTGGACTGCTTCATAAGCTTTTATATCTCTAACATATCTTTCTTCTTATGTATTTGATGGTTGTCATGTGGTGTTGGTCGTGATGGGGCTAATGTTCACATAGCAGAACCTCTCAGTATAATGTATATATAGTGAAAAAGAAAATCATCAGTATGATTAATACACAGTGGAATTCATCAATACAGCGAATAGAGTAGGTTGTGATAGGGCCCCTTTCCCTACCGTGAATATATAATGGGACACACTAGTCCAGTAGGTGTATTATAAATCCATTTTGGTACCCACAGTGGTACATAAGAGTGCAGTGAAGGCACTGTTTCATTCAGTGAGGGTGAGCAGTGAAGTCTTTATAGACTACCCTGTATTCATGGTTGATAACTACAGGTAATGATTAATGAGTGATACTGAGTGATAAATGATAATATCAATTAATGTAATGAAACATGTCAGTGTGTGTTTTTATCTTTTTTTTTTCATATTTGTTCATTGTTTCTCCTCTCTAGCGAGGTAGCGCCAGGAACAGACAAAGAAATGGCCTTACTCGCTCACATCAACACTAGCTGTCATGTGCAATGCAGCGAAACCACAGCTTATCATGTCCAGACACCAGGCCCCTTCCCCAACAGACCTCTCTGTGGAATACCCTGGTCGCTTCGTATGCCTTAGTTCAGTCCAGTGAGAACAACTTTCTTCCGTGTACTCGTATCACATTAGATTTCTAAGACCTTTGGAATTCATTTATACATCAATTAATCCTTGAAAATTTATGGATAGTTTTCTTTTTTGCGAAAGAGAGAGAGAGAGAGAGTGTGTTACATGGAGTCGCGTGGACCACACAGACCACCCTTGGTCCAAGCGAAGTGGTGGTGGTCATCGTCTGGTCTTAACGCTACTGAAGAAGACGCAGCTCACTGAAAAAGCAGTAGAGGGAAAAGATAGTGAGGCAAAGGAAGGCTCTCTCTCTCTCTCTCTCTCTCTCTCTCTCTCCCCCCGCACTCCTTCCGGCAACACGCCGGACGGGAAGCAGGAAGAGAGAGAGAGAGAGAGAGAGAGAGAGAGAGAGAGAGAGAGAGAGAGAGAGAGAGAGAGAGAGACGTGCGGGTGTGCCGATTGAGTGACTCAAAGAAAGAAAAAAAAACATTGAGCATCGGCACCATCGAAGACCACTCTCCTCTCCAACAACAACAGCTCCAACACCAACAACACCAACACCAACAACTCGCAGCCAACCAACAGTAAGAGCAACGGCAACAACAGAAACGCCAACATCAAACAGTAAAGAGCGAGTGAACACAGCGCTTCCACGAAGCATTTAAGATGATACCTCACAATATGCATATCCTTTCAACGTTATATATATATATATATATATATATATATATATATATATATATATATATATACATACTCCTGCAGAGCTAAAGACGGTTAGCCTCCTGTGTCTGTTTACATCTCTACAAATGGAAGGGAAACTGTTATATTCCAGAGCATGTGTTCCGCCTGGCTGCTCTGAATCTAAGATTCGAGACTCGGGGTCCGGAACTGTTTCGAACACTGAAGCTTCACAGTCTGCCCTGAATATCGGGAGGTTTCACATTCTACACTTAACTTTATTGTATATCTGAGGCTTGATGCGTATTGCATTATATGATGATATCTTTCTATCACCAATATGAGATTTATCAAATTTTTTTTGCTGTTTTTTTTTTTTTGTTCGTTTTAAGGACTGTGGGTATGTACCTGTTTCACGCTCTGGATACTGGCGAAAGGGCATATGATGAAGTAATTGACAGATGGTTGGATGGCTGGATAGAAGACTAGATAGATCGATAGATAGATTTAAGGATAGATGGATGATTGATAGATAGATAGACAGATAGGGTAGAAAGATAGATCGGTAGATGGATAGAAAGATAGATCGAGAGATAGACAGATAGATATGTAGATAGATAGATAAATTAATTGATTGCAAGATAGATAAATCAATTGATTGATTGAAAAATAGATAGACTGATAGATAGATAGATAGGTAGTTAGAGTCCTAGGTTCGTCAAATGATATTATGAATTTGCAAAAATGAACTCAAAAAACAAAATTTGCCTTCATGATTTTTTTTCTTTTATTCAGTCCGTCTTCATCAATCCTTCATGCCTCATTAGCTATCTACTCCTCATCAACTCCCTCACCATCCATCACCTCCCTCAAACTCCTTCTTCCTCCAGATACACCTGAATTTTCACTGATCTCATCATCATCCATCAACTCCCTCACCCTTAGATATTTTCCTCACCCTCCATCGCCTTCCCTCCCATCAGCTTCTAATCTCAGATCCCACCCCATAACTTTCCAATCACATCCATCTCTTTTCCAATCAGAGGCCTTCCCATCAACCTCCGATCAGATCCCATCCATCATCTTTCCAATCAGAGGCCTTCCCATCAACCCCCAATCAGGTTCCATCCATCATCTTTCAAATCAGATCCTTCAACATTTCTCAGTCTGATCCCTCATCACTTTCCAATCAGATCACAACCTATCACCTTCTTTTTAACCACAACCCACCCGATCACCTTCCAATCAGATCCCACCCCCACCATCTTCTAATCAGTTGCTTTCCCATCACCTTCCAATCAGATCCCATACCACCAACCTTCCACTCAGATTCTGCTCATCACCTGCAAGTCTACCCCTTCCCCATATATAATGGAGCATATCATATGTATACAAAGTAAGGGGTAGGTCGATAAGATGGGTACCTGGCTCAGGCATATATATATATATATATATATATATATATATATATATATATATATATATATATATATATATATATATATATAAATATATATATATATATATATTACTATATTTTTATTTTTATTATACTTTGTCGCTGTCTCCCGCGTTTGCGAGGTAGCGCAAGGAAACAGACGATAGAAATGGCCCAACCCACCACCATACACATGTATATACATACGTCCACACACGAATTATATACATACCTACACAGCTTTCCATGGTTTACCCCAGACGCTTCACATGCCTTGATTCAATCCACTGACAGCACGTCAACCCCGGTATACCACATCGCTCCAATTCACTCTATTCCTTGCCCTCCTTTCACCCTCCTGCATGTTCAGGCCCCGATCACACAAAATCTTTTTCACTCCATCTTTCCACCTCCAATTTGGTCTCCCTCTTCTCCTTGCTCCCTCCACCTCCGACACATATATCCTCTTGGTCAATCTTTCCTCACTCATCCTCTCCATGTGCCCAAACCACTTCAAAACACCCTCTTCTGCTCTCTCAACCACGCTCTTTTTATTTCCACACATCTCTCTTACCCTTACGTTACTCACTCGATCAAACCACCTCACACCACACATTGTCCTCAAACATCTCATTTCCAGCACATCCATCCTCCTGCGCACAACTCTATCCATAGCTCACGCCTCGCAACCATACAACATTGTTGGAACCACTATTCCTTCAAACATACCCATTTTTGCTTTCCGAGATAATGTTCTCGACTTCCACACATTCTTCAAGGCCTATATCTTTTTATGTTTGATGAGACGGCACTGGCAGCTGAGGCCCTAATCAAGGTCATCCCATTAACGATATATATATATATATATATATATATATATATATATATATATATATATATATATATATATATATATATATATATATCATACAAACCTCCAACAGCCAGGATCGAACCCGGGACCCCTGTGTGACAGGCGGGAGCGCTACCGCTAGGCTATGACGCACTTTGTCGTGTGTATATATATATATATATATATATATATATATATATATATATATATATATATATATCGTTAATGGGATGACCTTGATTAGGGCCTCAGCTGCCCGTGCCGTCTCATCTAACATAAAAAGATATAGGAAGAATACAGAGGAATTCAAACAATACCAGACCATTGGTTCATAACAAGACTCGTCTGTAATAGTGGATGAGATCGGAAACTCATTGTTTAATTTAGTATAAAAAGGACACAACTGATGTTTATAAGTGGAAAACTTGTAAGCTCTTTACATAACCATGGGGACTTGAATACAACAATGGTCGTGGAATTGAAGCAAAATCTTCTTCAAGTCTACGCTTAAACGTATCTATAGCATTCCTCTCAACCACTAATTGGTGGATTATTCTATATATATCAACAACCTTGGTGAAGAAAAAGTACTTCACCTCATTCGAGGTAAAACATTTGTCCACGAGGTTTGTATCCATTATTACGATTGAAATCAAACGATTCAATCCTTAATTAGCTTGCTGGATGGAGACTGTCGAAGCCTTTGATGATTGTGAATACCTGTGTCAGATCACCTCTTAACCTTCTCTTTCCGAAGGTAAATTAATCCATATTGTTTCATTGATATGGGATTTCTTCCTCACTCTGGGAACCATCCTGGTAGCTCTCACCTCGTGTGTACTCTCTCCATTCTGTTCATGTCTTTTTTCCAAGTATGATCGACCAAAAGTGAACACGGTGTTCAAGCTGGAGACCCCAGCATTTAAGAAGGCAGAACAGCATAACACATAGCCATCAGGTCTCCTGCTGCCTGTCCCTTCCCATGTATCATTTACGTCTTGCTACAAGAGAGAAGAAAAAAATCAAATTATCACAAAGTAACATTCTCTCTCTCTCTCTCTTCTCTCTCTCTCTCTCTCTCTCTCTCTCTCTCTCTCTCTCTCTCTCTCTCTTCTCTCTCTCTCTCTCTCTCTAATCTCCTGTGGCTGTCCTTTCTCTCTACCTCACCCACACGTGTGGACTGCTGGGGCATCAACTCCACAAGCCTACAATGTCTTCCATCTCACACATTAC
>NC_092224.1:96520882-96525882 GCF_036320965.1 Panulirus ornatus | reverse complement strand
TGTAAAAGCATCACCTGAAAAAAAATATATATGTAGATTTATATATATATATATATACATATACTATATATTTACTGCAGAACGCAAAGTATCATTAATAGTCGCTTTGATCCCTAAAGTTTAAAGACTAGTTAATGGAAATGACTCTATTTTGGGGATTTTTTTCTTTAAGGGCTTTAAGTTTTCACACACACACACACACACACAGACACACACACACACACACACACACACACACACTTAATATTTAGCTCAAAAGATATGTATATTAAGAGGGAAAGTTTGAAGGGATGATGTCTCATAATTATAGCTCATCCCCCCCTCCCTTCCCCCTACCGTAGGGAGAGGTAATTACATATAGCTAATTACACACACACACACACACACACACACACACACACACACACACACACACACACCAATTACTGATACACATATCAAACCATTTGCACAAATATGAAGATACGTGGATGTTCTCTAGAACGTCTCTTACACATGTTCTCTAATCCATCTCTTCAAAGTCTCGTAGATTTCATGAACGGGTCTCCACACGTCTCCCTCTTCTGGTGGCCTGGAGGGACACTTTGGTGCCTCGTGAGTGACTGTCTGTTCCATGCACGTACTCTGGACCCCCATGTTCCAGAGGTGATATGCGACTCTCTTTCAATAATGGCAGACTTCTATTTTCTTCCCAATTTAGCGACTCTGTCTTTCAATAATGGCAAACTTCTATTTTCTTCGCAATTTAGCGACTCTATCTTTCAATAATGACAAATTTCTATTTTTTTCGTCATTAGCGACTCCCTCTCTCTTTTTCAATAATGACCAACTTCTATTTTCCTCGTAATAAGATCTGTCTCTGAATGCAGCTTTAAAGGTATTCTGTCGATCAATGAACATGAGTATTCAACCGATAGATACATGTATATTTTCATACATATTCGCCATTTCCCGCGTTAGCGAGGTTGCGTTAAAAACAGAGAACTGAACCTTAGGGGGAATATCCTCACTTGGCCCCCTCCTCTGTTCCTTCTTCTGGAGAATTGCAAACGGAAGGGGAGGATTTCCAGCACCCCATCTCCCTCCCCTTTTAGTCGCCTTTTGCGACACGCAGGGAATACGTGGGAAGTATTCTTTCTCCCCTATCCCAACATATAGCGCATTGACGTACTGTCAATGGATTGAACCAGGGTATGTGAAGCGTCTGGGGTAAACCATGGAAAGTTCTGTTGGGCCTGGATGTGGAAAGGGAGCTGTGGTTTCGGTGCATTATTACATGACAGCTAGAGACTGAGTGTGAACGAATGTGGCCTTTGTTGTCTTCTTAGCGCTACCTCGCACACATGAGGGGGGAGGGGGTTGTCATTTCATGTGTGGCGGGGTGACGATGGAAATGAATAAGGCCAGACAGTATGAATTTGTACATGTGTATATAGGTATATTTCGGTGTGTGTATATATATATATATATATATATATATATATATATATATATATATATATATATATATATATATATATAGTTATGTATATGTGCGTGTGTGGACGTGTATGTATATACATGTGTATGTGGATGGGTTGGGCCATTTTTTCGTCTGTTTCCTTGCGCTACCTCGCTGACGCGGGAGACAGCGACAAAGTATAATAAATGTAAATATATATGTTGCCATAAAGACATCTCATATCTACAGTGCCATAAAGATATCAGTGAAGACAGATAAATATGCAAGAAAACTTTTAACTACGGAGGACAGAATAAGAAACAGTGGATATACTAAACGAAGATAGATGAAAGAACACATAAATGACACATCTAAGTTTGCTCACATAAGTAATTTGTATCAAAGTAGTTTACAAATATAGAGGAGAAAATGTACAACTATAAAGTTTTAATGAAAAAGTTGTCAAAAGATTATTCCTATACTTTTCTTTTTTGTGTTTGTAAAGAACATGCTAATCAGTACTGACAACCAAACCCACCAGCGCCCCGTTCCAGTAATGTTTTCCCGTGAAGTTTGCGTTGATGTACATGGTGATCGTACCGCACCATTCCCCTCCACCCCTGCCAGACGGACGATAATGGCGGGCTCAGCTCAGTCTTATGGAGGAGCTGTTGAGTGACTTGGCCACTAATCTGGCTCACTCGGGGTCATTTTGGGGGGTTACTCGTGCAGTGTGGGGTCGAGATAAGTGACCTGACCTCTTATCTGGGTCTACAAGCTCTTAGGGGAGGCTTGCTTCATGGTGGGAGTACAAGTTCGCTGTAAATATTCGAATGAGATAACTTATCCTCTTGTATACTTTTTCATGGACATTTATCTGCGTGCGGATATGAAGCTGGGTGTTACCGGGCTCTGCCGGTACGAGGTTACACAGCTAGTGGGAAAAAGAGTCACCTTTGGCGAAGCTGTGTCACTAGGGGTACATGTGTCTCATCAAAGAGCTTATCACTGTAAAGGAGTCCACATTTCCCAGCTAATGGGAGTAGCGCATCCGCGACCTTCAGGAGCATTTAGAAAGGTACTGGGTAACGTGAAGGCTCTTCCGTAGAAATTGGTCCCGTGGTGTGATTAGAAAATGATAAGTCATGAAGTTAACGCAACTCCTATCGCCACTGTTGCTTCCAAACACGTGATATCCCTCTTCCCCAAGTTGCAGTTCGACACCTCAACCGTAATGAGCTTATACAATATCATAAAGCCTGCTTCATCAATGGTTGATAAACAACTTCTTGGTTTCTGCCTTTGGGTTAAATTTGTCTTTTGTAAAACATAGTTTCACAACCCAGCCATTCTTAATGATATGAATACCATTGATTATTACTACCGTTATCATTATTGTCAGTATTATCATTGTCAGTATTAGTATTTTCATCATTATCATTGTTATTATAATTATTATTATTATTATTATTATTATTATTATTATTATTATTATTGTCAGTATTAGTATGTCTATCGTTATCATTATATCATTATATCATTATTATCATTATTATTATTGTTATTATTATTATCATTATCATTATCATCATTACTGCTCTTATGATAGTAATAGTATCATCATCTAATTAATCTTCATAATCATTATCATTACCGATCAATCATTATCATATTTACTAGTAACATCATACGACCTTTTCCTGTTTATCAATAACTCGGAGACAGAGTCCCTGGTGCTCTGAGTGACCGACTGCGAAGACGATAATAATCTCCACCTTGAGTCTCAACTTAGATCTAACCTGCCTTAAAGATACACACAGCAAAATCATCTTGCGTTCTTGGAAAAGGGGAAAAGAAATCCGGATTTCTCTCCCTTCTCTGCACAAGGGCGGGGGGCGCAAGCAACCTCTACCTGGACTAGAGGTTCATTTAGCGAGATGATGTTTTAGTATGTGATCTGATGTTGAACACTGAGGGTCGTGTGAAGGTCTTACGAATGCAAAAATTTTAGGTTCTGTTTACTGTTCTGGCGAATGGAGTGTTCTTCTGGACGCTGAACATTGCTACGCTGTTCGGACAGAAAGGGCTAGCAGACAGATCATGAAAATTCATACGATGATTTTGAAGTTTTTCTAAGTAACATTAGCCATATCACAGCGCTTAAAATAGCTATGTAGCTGAACTGCTATCATTAGCATTGTTGTTACTGCTACCATTACTTGTATTGCTGGTACAAGCAGCATTGTTATAGCTACAATACTTCCTTTACTGCTACAAATATTGGTATTGCTCTTCCCTGCAACACTCTTAGGAGTAAATGGAAGCAATCCGTATATCATAAGGGTAATGGTATGACAGTTGTAGAATGCTCCTTCGTATGTACGCCCCAACGAATATACGATCTTTACAAATGGGTTCGATGGATTTTGAAATGAACACTACTACGCCATGTTGTCTCAGTGACGTGCATTGGATACGTGTTATTTTCAAATGATTAAGGTACTCAATTTATGTATGGTAATCAAACTCTAAGTAAACGATGCTTAAGATGCATTATACTTGTTTGAAAACGGTGTACTCCACACTCTATACGTTATTTTACGAACGTTGAGAAAGATAATAAGGGAAAAGCAGAGCCAACCAATGTGATGGCAAGACCCATGAGCAATTTGTCGAAATCATTCGTCCGTTGTGTCATATTCTTAAACACAAAAACGTAAAGATAATTCTTTTTTTGGGGGGGTTGTATATACTTTTATACATCTGTATCAATACCTCTCTACACGAAGCATCAGATGGAGTTCCGACCATCACCGACTTCCCATCCTTTATCTTTGGATCTGGTCATCTTCAGCCACTCCATCTCTCTTACCTGTAGTCACACTCCATTTCTCTTTACTTCCTTCAGTCACTCCATCTAGGTCAAGACAGTGGACTGGAGGAAGACTTATCCCCCCCCCCCCCGTTACTAGGTCCTCGGACACAAAAGAGGAAGCCATCACCAGGGTGTCCTTGTTCCTCAAGGCTGGAAAGAAGGGATAGGCACTGGTGGACTGACTTACTTCCCCCTGGCTAAAGGGGAAGGATCAATATTATCCTCATCACACCCACCCGCTGTGTCTATAGTTCCTTCGACCGCCGCCACAATGACATGAATTACAGACGACATTGATGAATAATACATAGACGATTATCCTGTTCACGATTTGGGGCATTAATCAACTAGAAATGGAGAGGATGATGATATTTCTTGCGACTGTACGAAGGATGTATGTGGCAAAAGCCTTTTTTTTCTATTTCATTTGGGAGCGTATTTCTTTCTTATGTGTCTGGCAAATGATGGGTCAAAATTGTTTGTGGATTTCAGTTGTTTTTTGACGGAGTTTGCCTATTTCACTTACTGCTGGTAATCACTAGTGTATATATTCCTATGAGTCCAAGGGGAAAATGAAACACGATAAGTTCCCAAGTGCACTTTCGTGTAATAATCACATCATCAGGGGAGACACAAGAGAGAAATATAACAGTCAGTTGATATACATCGAAGAGACCAAGCTAG
>NC_092224.1:96483382-96518382 GCF_036320965.1 Panulirus ornatus | reverse complement strand
CTCACTAGGACGCATGAAGTACTCACTTAGGGTCTGAAACCGTACACATGGGGGCAGTGAATCACTCACAGGGGTCTGAAAACATTTACTGAGGGGATGGATTACTTACAGAAGGTCCAAAACATGCATTGGGGGCGTGATTTCCACACTGGTAGGTTTCAAAAACATCAATTAAGGGTGTGAATTACTCACTGACTGGTCCAAAAGTATTTGATATTGTGGTTGATTACATACACTAAGGACATAATCTACTCACTGAGTGTCTGAAATCATGCACTTGGAGCATGATCTACTCACTGGATGGTCTGAAATTACTCACTAGGAGCTGAATTGCTTGCTGGAAAGGGGAGAGGAAGGAGGGAGGAAGGGGAAGGGGAAGGGGAAAAGATAGGCTCAGTGCGGAAATGAGATATTCATAAGCTGATAGGAAACTCTCTGCTCTTAAAAAACATTAGTGGTCAAAACGACACTTTGAAGGGGGCAAAAAAAAGAGAAAAGAATATGATTCAATGAAGATCAGAAATGGCCCATTTGAGGCCTGAAGGATATTACTAAAGACCTGGAAGTGACACGTTTGAAAGACTCGACATGAAAAACCCAGAGGACCAGCTTGGGATCTGAGAGTTTCCTTGGAGTTGGAAAGCCTCACAGGGGACTTAGGAGACTCGATAAAGGATTGAAATGGCTACCATGGTCTTCAGAGAAGGCCTGATAGACTCACTATAAGAGAAAAACTCACTTGGAAGCCTTCAAGATTCACCAAGATTCCGGATGATTCAATTATGAGTCATGAAAAAATTCGAGCGTTCGAAAAATTTCACAGAGTCGTCATCGTGAACCACCTAAGGCAAGAAGTACTGAGTTTATTGAGACTATATGATTAAGCTTAAGCTGGATATTGACGTGCCAGAGGGCGATATTAATGGCAGGAAAGATGACCTAAGTCTCAGGGCCTGAGGGAGAGAGACAGACCCTCGAAGACTCGAGGGTCCGAAAGAAATGAAACCTTCACCAACTGAAAGAAAAAGGAAAAGAAGAATGTAATCCTGCCAGCCTTCAGATGGAGAGGTCTCGCCACACACCCCCAAAAATAGCAGCTGTGACGAGGACATGTCCACCATGGACAAAGAAGCTGAGGCGAAATGAGTGAGGAGGAAAAAAAATTAAGATTTACTCTCGAACAAATTGATCTTTTCGACAGTGTCTTTGGCCCAGGGGAGGGAGGGTTAGAACTCGATGCTACCAGGCGTTGAAATGGCCCCACGACGCCGTGCGGGAATAACTGCGGTGTACAAAAGAAATAGAGACACAGGTTCCTTCCCGGTCTGACATTGGTATGATATGGAACGAAGTGAATCATGAGGGAGAGAGAGAGAGAACCTAACCTAACCTTACCTTCCTGCAAGTTGATGCTCCGATAACTCAAAGGCTCTATCACTCCACCCATCTATCTCCATTCCGATCTCCCCCTCCTCCTTGCTCCTTTCGCTTCCGATACATACATTCTCGTAGTCAGTCTCCCTTTTCATTTATGTTCTCCATATGTTTAAACCACTTCAGCGCAACCCGTTCAGCTTTCTCAGTCACACTCAGCTCACTGCCACACCTCTTCTCTCCCTTATATTATCCTCCCTCACAGTACCAGCCCTCCGCACACTACGTATTGTCCTCCGGCAGTTCAACACATCTCTTCAATGTAGGGACCATTGCTCGCACCCATACACCTCCGATGAGATTACTATGCCACCAAACATACTCTTCTGACCTTTTCTTCCGTACATTCCTTATTGTACCCACAACCCTTGCTCTCCTCCCCTCACCACCCTATGCTTCATATCAGCTCCCATAGTTTCATTCCCTGCCTCGTCCACTCTCGGGTATCTAAAACACTTCACTCCCTCCAGGTTCTCTTCATTCTAAAACAAGCTCAAACTAACCTATTTCTACCCTCCATTACACCTCATGACCTTAGTTTTGTTCACATTGATTCTCAGGTGGGCAGATAATAAAGGGTAATGAGTGGTAGGATGACAAGCTTCAGTTGTTAGTAAGAAAAGATAGCGAGATGTATGAACGTTACTTAAGAGAAGGAGTGCGAGTGAGTGGTACATGAACAAAAGCAAACGGCAAGAGCTCATGAGAAAGGTACGGGAGCTAAGAAAGACGTGATATGAGAGTTTGGATGAGAAAGAATCAACAAACTTCAGGGAGGATAAGAAAATGTTGTGGAAGAAGGCTAATAGTGTATGAAACACAAGAGAACATGTTAATGGGTACATCTGCGAAGAGGGCAAATGGGGAAATGGTAACTGGCAGAGATGGGAGTAAAGAGGAGATGAAGTGATTGCTTTAGAGAACCGTTGAATGCTTTCGATGATAAGGTGGCAGATGTAGGATGTTTGGGTCCAGGAAGAAATCGAAATGAGAAAGTCACGACAAGTGGTTTGGTGAAAAGAGACGAGGTGGTAAATGCCTTGCGTAAGATGACTTATGGCAAGGCGACTGGAGTTATGGTATAGTAGTTGAATTTCTTTAGAGAGTGACTGTGCTGTTGTTTGGTTGTTTAAGATTTTCAGTGTGTGTACTGATCATTGTGAGTCGCCTGAGGATTAATGGAATGCATGCATAATGCTAGTGTATAAAGGCAAAAGGGATATAAGAGAGTGTTCGAATAACAATTGTATAAGTCTCTTGAGTGTGTCTGGTAAGTTGCATGGAAGAGAGGGTGATAGCATGCACAAAACATCAGATTTGAGAGGAACCATCGGTGTGGTTTCAGGAGTAGTAGAATATTGTGTAGATCCGGTGTTTGCTTTAAAGAATGTGTGCGAGAGCTACTTAAACAAACAAACAGATTTTTATGTGACATTTATGGAACTGGAGGAAGCATATGATTGGTGAATAGAGATGCTCTGTACGAATATAAGGTCTGGTAGGAAAGTTACTAGCAGCAGTGAAAAGTTTTTATCTGGAGAAAAGGCATATGTGTGGGGTGGAAAAAAGGAGGATAAACGTTTTTAGGTGAAAGTGTGGGTCTGCGGCAAAGGATGTAATGTCACCATGGCTGCTTAATCTGTTTATGACTGTAAGGGTCTTGTAAAGAGGAACATGTATGCAGTCCGTTGGTGAGGAGAGGGCCTGGAAAGTGAGTCAGCTGCTGTTTGCTGATGACACGGCACTGGTGGCAAATTCGAGTGCGAAACTATACAAGCTGATGTTTGAGTTTGGGAGAGTGTGTGAATAGAGAAGGTTGACAATAAATATCAATGAAAGCAGTGCCATTAAGTTAAGTAAAATGACAGGTTACTTGGAATATGAGTTTGAACGGAGAGACTTTGAAGGAAGTAGAAGTGGATAAGGGAACGAAAACGGTAAAGCCAATGAGGAGGCGGAAGGATAGAGTGAAGTACGCTTTAAAGGTTCGGACCCTGAACCTGCAGGAGAGTGCTAGGCATGCAAGGGATAGAGCGAACTGGAGCGTAGTCTGTTACCTAA
This sequence comes from Panulirus ornatus, assembly GCF_036320965.1. Classification (NCBI taxonomy): domain Eukaryota; kingdom Metazoa; phylum Arthropoda; class Malacostraca; order Decapoda; family Palinuridae; genus Panulirus; species Panulirus ornatus. The sequence continues at coordinate 96,514,887 of NC_092224.1, read as the reverse complement.
ACCAGCCTACATGAAGAGATCGGATGTAACCACGAAAAGGTCTGTGGGACTTGGTTGTGGATACAGGGCTCTGGTTTCTCTGCATTATACATGACAGGGAGAGCGCGGATGAGCGAATGAGGGTCTATAATGTCTCGCCCAAGCTCCAGCGTGTGGACGGGTTAATATGGTGATTCAGCTCATTGTCCACGTAGTGTGGGCCAGTGATGCTTGCGCACTTCGGGTATTTTCTAATAGTTTTACGGCTATATCTGGTGCTGCCTCGCCACCGCAGAAAATAGAATACATATATATATATATATATATATATATATATATATATATATATATATATATATATATATATATTCCTATGAGTCCACGGGGAAAATGAAACACGAAAAGTTCCCAAGTGCACTTTCGTGTAATAATCACATCATCAGGGGAGACACAAGGGAGGAATATAACAGTCAGTTGATATACATCGAAGAGACGAAGCTAGGACGCCATTTGGTAAACATGTGATTGTCCAAATGGCGTCCTAGCTTCGTCTCTTCGATGTATATCGACTGACTGTTATATTCCTCTCTTGTGTCTCCCCTGATGATGTGATTATTACACGAAAGTGCACTTGAGAACTTTTCGTGTTTCATTTTCCCCGTGGACTCATAGGAATATCTTGATCACGCGCAAAATTGTGATCCTTTCCAATATATATATATATATATATATATATATATATATATATATATATATATATATATATATATATATATATATATGTGTGTGTGTGTGTGTGTGGTCTTGAGTAAGAAAGACACAAGTGTAAGGAGACTTAGGAGTCGGCTAAACAAAAGACAACAGGAAGAAAAATTGAGTGAAAGTGAGCACAACTGACACTTAATCAAAAGCCAACAGTGTGAAAAAAAATGTCAGTGAGTATACAACAAACAGCTAATCAATGACGCTCACTTGAAGGTAAGGGAAACGTGTCAGATAGAACACAATAGACGACAAAACATGAGACAACAATGGGGAAAAAAAAAAAAACGGAATCTCCAGCTCCAAGATGCAGGTGTTGAAGGCAACAGAACACTTGGCCCAGGAATGGAAGACTGTGTGGGTGTCCAGTCTTAAAGATGTGGTACCAGGGATCCCTGTGTACCAGGCTAGCAGGAGAGGGTGGGTGTTTGGGTGTGTGGATGGAGAGGAGGAGGTGCAAGGTGTGTGTGGGTGTGTGGATGGAGAAGAGGAGGTGCAAGGTGTGTGTGGGTGTGGATGGAGAAGAGGAGGTGCAAGGTGTGTGTGGGTGTGGATGGAGAGGAGGTGGTACAAGGTGTGTGTGGGGAGTGTGGGTGGAGAGGAGGAGGTGCAAGGTAAGTGTGAGTGTGGATGGAGAAGAGGAGGTGCAAGGTGTGTGTGAGTGTGGGTGGAGAAGAGGAGGTGCAAGGTGTGTCTGGGCGTGGATGAAGAGGTGGTGGTACAAGGTGTGTGTGGGTGTGTGGATGGAGAAGAGGAGGTGCAAGGTGTGTGTGGGTGTGTGGATGGAGAAGAGGAGGTGCAAGGTGCGTGTGGGTGGAGAAGAGGAGGTGCAAGGTGTGTCTGGGCGTGGATGAAGAGGAGGTGGTACAAGGTGTGTGTGGGGAGTGTGGGTGGAGAGGAGGTGGTACAAGGTCTGTGTGAATGTGGATGGAGAGGAGGAGGTGCAAGGTGTGTGTGGATGGTTAGAGTGGGTATGGATTGTTAGGGTATTTGGAGGATGCGTGTGGATGGTGGGTTAAGTGGAGTGAGGATGAGGACGGACAGTGTGATTGTTGGTGGAGTGTGTGACTGGACGGTAAGAAAGGTGGATGGAGTGTGCGTGTGTGGTTTGCTTGGTAGATGGAGGGTGTGTGTGTGTACGGATGGTAGGATAGGTGGAGGGTGTTGGCGTGTATGGATGGTAGGATAGATGGATGATATGGGTGTATGTAGATGGTAGGGTAGGTGGAGGGTGTGGATGTAGACGGATGGAGAGAGGTGGATGGTATGGGTGTTTGTGGATGGTAGGACTGGTAGAGAGTATGTTTGTGGATGCTAAGGAAGGTGGAAGTTATGGATGAAGGTGAGATTGTGGATGTGTATGTTTGTAGGAAAGGAGGAGGTGAGTGTGTTTGGAGGGAGGGCCGGTCGATGATGTATATGGAGGGAGAGGGTGGTCGATGATGGATGTAGATGGAAGGGTGGTTGATGATGTATATGGATAGAGGGAAGGTTGAGTATGCATGGGCAGGAGAAGTAACAGGAGACATGATAATCCATGACAAGGTCACCTGCTGAAGGATGGAAGCTACATCCTAAGTTCCAAGTCTTATTTAGGACAGAGATGTGACAGTACAGCACCTCCCGGCCCATCCACCGCTCCCTCTGGTGCAACATCGAGTGGGAATATATATCTAAGAAGAAGCACCCAGGTAGTATGTACAGGTCATACTATCACGGAAAGGTAACAGGAAAGTGTGACTGGGAATAGTGATAGTTCGATGCTCCGGGATGGAGACTCGAATCTGAGACGACATTGAATAAATAAAAGTCTTGATGAAAATGAAAATTAAAAATCACTTGTTAACAAGAAATAACAAAGTATATTTTTTTTGTCTTTTTCTTGCTTGACGTGCAAGTCTCCCCTGCCAACGCCTGGCGGTAATTCATTCCAACATTCTACAACTCTGACGACTATAAATGTTTAATGCTCACTTTAGTATTACATATCCTCCTTTAAATTGCGTACGTGAAGTATTTCTGGTCATTGAATGTCGCTATCTGACTTGAGGGAAATGAACCTGTGTTAAATTGTCGAAATTATCTATTTTGATAACTCTCATGAGATCTCATGAAAGCCGGCCCTTCTGTTTTAAGAGAATATTTCAGAATCTCTGAGTCTTCCCTCAAAAGGTGTATTCCTAAGTGATGGAGTTAATTCCCTGTGTGGTTATGAAGAGAAGGCTGTGTATAGCAGGAGACTAGAGAGAAGATGGAGCATACGAATGGATAGAGGAAGAGTTGAGGGTACTTACTTACAGATGGAGAAAATGTGGAGAGGGTGTGTGTGTGTGGATAGAGAGAAGGTGGCACATGTGTATGGATGGAGGGAAGATGGAGGGTGTGTATGGATAGAGGGAAGAAATTCTCTAGATAGGTGGAAGGTGAAGGGTGTATATGGATAGGTGGAAGGTGAAGGGTGTGTATGGATAGGTGGAAGGTGGACAGTATGTATGAACGGAGGAGGAGTTCATGGGATAGAAAAATAACAAAAGACACCTTCTGGTCCACGCTGGAGTTATCTGCTGGAGGACAGTAATCGTGGTCTGAGCCCCTATCGTTGATAGTAAGATAAAGACAAGATAGCAAAGCAAGAAGGGCGCCTCACCTCCTTACCATTCCCTCTGGCTCAGGAGTCCGTAGTAATAGATTCAAGAAGGAGCGCCAACTAATACGTAAAGGGTATACTGCCATGAGGTTTTGTAGGGAAGTGCGAATGGGACAAATTACCCTAGTTAGGTACTGCAATTGGATTCGCCAATGAGAAGGCACAAATCTGAAACGAAAAAGGGGTAATGGTTAATACGAGTTAAGCAGATGTCTCGTCATAATTAATGATTATTATGATTAAAGTTCTGGTCTAGCCATGATTAATAATTGAAACTATCAAAATATTTGTCTAGCCATGGCTAATGATAAATAAGATTAATGAATTTCTCTCGCCATGATTGAGGATTGATATAATCAAAGTATATACTAGCCATGATCAATGATTATTATGATTAAGGTATCGATATGAGCAAGATTTTGTCTAGTCATGATGAGTAAGGATTAATATGGGTAGATTTTACTTGTTTAGAAATGATTAATGATTGATATGATTAAAGTTTTTGTCTACCCTAGTTTTAACAGTACAGATGGCCTTTGTGTAATAAAAGACAGTTCACACACACACACACACACACACACACACATATATATATATATATATATATATATATATATATATATATATATATATATATATATATATATATATATATCCCCTCAGAAATCCCATTTTCATTTCGCTGACTAATACATCATCCAATTTGGATATCACGCGCCCTCCTTAAAGCCTTTGATTGGTCTTCGTTTTCTAATTTCGGATAATAACCACATCATGATATCATAGCGATAAGCCCATCCTCCCTGTTAATGATATGGATAATGAAATTAATAAGTCCTAGGGAGGAGTCTTGTGGTACCCTGATTGTCATAATGAGCCAATTGTAATCTTCATGTGATACCACATTTCATTTTCTGTCTACATCTCATTTTCTGTGAGCCAGTTTTCTGTCCATAGATTTAGTTGAGTTCTAATGCCTTTGATGATCAATATTTATACCAGTCTTTTGATTAGCACTTTTCTTTCATCGTCTAAAAATATTTTGGAATCTCAATTATCTTACATATGGTTGATATTTCTATCACATTCCTCAGCTAAAAGTTTCAACTTTAGAATCAGTATTTAGTATTTGGCATCTATTTTCGAATTTGTATTCAGTAATTGGTAATTGTTTTTTCATCTTGTTAGAATTATATGATTTGGTCTCTAATTATTGGTTCTGTCGTTTTATATAATGCCAATATAAGACTAAAGAGATGGTTGACTGAAACTCGTTTTCCTTTTGCATTTCCGAAAATTGGTGTTTTGTGAATATGGCTTTAAGGAGTGGGCGCGAAAAATTGGTGTATCGTTCTTAAGACTCCATTGAATTGGCGCGAAAATGGGTGTTCTAATTGATATGGCTCCAGTGTCTCAGCACGAAAATTGGCGTTTCGTTGATAGGATTCAAATGACTTGGCACGAAAATTGGTACTTCATGAATAGCTTTTAGTGAATTGGCGCGAAACTTGGTACTTCATGAATAGCTTTTAGTGAATTGGCGCGAAGATTGGTACTTCGTGAATAGCTAGTAAATTGGCGCGAAAATTGGTACTTCATGAATAGCTATTAGTGAATTGGCGCGAAAATTGGTACTTCATGAATAGCTTTTAGTGAATTGGCGCGAAGATTGGTGTTTCAATGACAGGATTCAAATGACTTGTAACGATAATTGGTACTTCATGAATAGCTTTTGATAAATTGGCGCGAAAATGGGTGTTTCATTGATAAGACTCAAATGACTGTCCACTCTCCCATCTCGTAGCAATTTGTTGAATATCATAGTGAGTGGTAAGGCTGGTAATGCTGTCTTAATTCCTTTTTTAAGATTTTAGGAAGAGAAATCATCAAGACCAGTTGATTTACTGGGCTTTAATATTGCTACTTATTTAAGTAGTTCAGATCTTTGATTGTTCTGTACTTTGCTACTTATTAAAGTAGTTCAGATCTTTGATTGTTCTGTACTTTGCTACTTATTAAAGTAGTTCAGATCTTTGATTGTTCTGTACTTTACGTTGAATTATGATAATTTTCCTTCCTTAGAAATCCGTTTCATTTTTGTGGTTTCCTTAATGATTAATCAACGTTGTTTGTAGTATACTTAAGAATTAATCAACGTTGTTTGTAGTATACTTAAGGATTAATCAACGTTGTTTGTAGTATACTTAAGAATTAATCAACGTTGTTTGTAGTATACTTAAGGATTAATCAACGTATTTTGCGGTTTACTCAAGGAATAACCATCGTTGCTTGCGGTTTCCTTAAGAAATAATCAACCTTGTTTGTTGTTTACTTAAGGAATAATCAGCCTTGTTTGTGGTTTACTTTAGGAATAATCAACTTTGTTTGTAGTTTGGTTAAGGAATAACTTACCTTGTTTGTGATTTACCTAAGGATAAATCAACGTTGTTGTTTACATAAGGTATCATGAACTTTGTTTGTGGTTTACTTAAGGATTAATCAACGTTGTTTGTGGTCTACATAAGGAATAATCAACCTTATTTGTGATTTACTTAAAGATTAATCAACGTTGTTTATGGTTTACTTAAGGATTAATCAACGTTGTTTGTGGTTTACTTTAGGATTAATCAACGTTGTTTGTGGTTTACTTAAGGATTAATCATCCTTGTTTGTGGTTTACGTAAGGAATTATCAACTTCGTTTGTGATTCACTTAAGAAATAATCAACCTTGTATCACAGTATTTGTTTATAGAAGGTAACCTTTCTTATCTATAGTCAAGTTGTTATTCAGAATGGGTAACTAGCCTATCGCGTCCTTACTTCTTCCATAAAAGAGTTTGTATTTCAAGTGACAGACATTTCTTGGGCATATCAATAGGGAGAAAGAATACTTCCCACGTATTCCCTGCGTGTCGTAGAAGGCGAATAAAAGGGGAGGGAGCGGGGGGCTGGATTAATCTATATATATATATATATATATATATATATATATATAGAGAGAGAGAGAGAGAGAGAGAGAGAGAGAGAGAGAGAAATGTGGGTTAAGTGTCGTCTTTCATTCTGGCAATCTCTCCAGAGAGAGAGAAAGAGAGAGTACACGCTATCCATCATCATCATCTGCCTTCACCACGACCAGTCCAGCGGCACCAAAAAGCAGGCGGGAGTGTCTGTGTCTCTGCCCCACAGAATACTAATGAGGTAGAAGACGACCCACGTCACTGGGTGGTATATCTTAAAGCAATTCGTCTTCAGGGGAGGAAAAGGTTTGATCATTTTTTTACCTCTGTGGGACAGGATATGTTATGAATGCTAGCCATATACTTTCTTTTTTTAATAGCGGTGGTCTTTGATTTCTTTATATACATTATAGAAATGAATCTTAGTTTCCGAAAGAATTTAATCTTATTCTCATTTTCAGTAACACACAGACGAGTATATATATATATATATATATATATATATATATATATATATATATATATATATATATATATATATATATATATGTGTGTGTGTGTGTGTGTGTGTGTGTGCTCAAATCACAGAGGTTTAGGTTTGTTGAATATTCCTTGGAGGGTACTGATTGAGTGGGTGAAGGCATGTACGGAGCACTAGACTGGGGAGGAGCAGTGTGGTTTCAGAAGAGGTACATGATGTGTGGATCAGGTGTTTGCTTTGAAAAATGTGTGTCAGAAATGCTTAGAAGAACAGATGGATTTATATTTATGGATTTGTAGAAGGCATATGATAGGGTTGATAGAGATGCTTTGTGAAAGGTCTTAAGAGTATACGGTGTGGGAGAAGCAGCTAGAAGCAGTGAAAAGTTTTTACTAAGGATGAAGGACATGTGTAAGAGTAGGAAGAGAGGAGAGAGATTCGTTCCCAGTGAATGTGGTGTTGCGGCAGGGGAGTATGATTTCCGCATGGAAGACATCACACAACCCTGCCGCAGACCGACCTTCACTGGGAACCAATCACTCTTCTTTCTTCCTATTCGTACACATGACTTACACAGAAACTTCACAGAAACTTCTCTCTGCTTCTAGCAGTATTTCTCCAAAGCCAAAATATTATTAAGACCTCCCACAAGGTATCTCTATTAATCCTATCATATGCTTTCTCTAATTCCATAAATGCTACATACGAATTCATCTTTTTCTTGAATTATTTCTCGAATACATTCATTAAATCAAACACTTGATCCACACATCCGCTACCACTTCTGAAACAACACTGATCCTCCCCAGTGTGATGCTCTGTACATGCTTTCACCCTCTCAAACTACTTCCCATACAACCTGCCAGGTATACTCAACAAACTTATACCTCAGTAGTTTGAACTCTCACCCCTTTATCTCCTTTGCCTTTATACAGTGGTACTATACATGCATTTCGACAATCCTCAGGCACTTTACCATGATCCATATATGTATATATATATATATATATATATATATATATATATATTGAAAATCCTTACCAACCAATCAACAACAAAGTCGTCACTTTTCTTAATAAATTCAACAGCAATACCATCTCTTCACCCGCCTGCCACATTATATCTTACGCAGGACTTTCACCACCTCTTCTCTCTTCGTCAAATCATTCTCCTTAACTCTTACTTCGCTTACCATCCCGAACCAAACACCCCACATCAACCACTCTTATCATCGAACATATTTAACAGGATTTCAAAATACTTGTTCCATCTCCCCACTTCATCTCTATCTGTTATCACTTCCCCTTTCGCCCCCTTCACCGACGTTCCCATTTGTTCTCTTGTTTTCGAACATTACTTACCTCCTTCCAAATCATATTATTCTCTCTAAAGTCAATTGATACTCACTCACCCCAATGCTTATTTGCCCTCTTTTTCAACCACTGCACCATCCCTCTTGACCTCCTGGCGCTTCTTATACGTCCCCAAATCATTTGCACTCCTTTCCTGTAAGTACCTCCCAAATGCCTCTCTTTTCTCCTTCACTAGCAACTTTACTTCTTCATCCTTCCACTCACTACCCTCTCTAATCTGCCCACCTCTAAACTTTCGCATGCCAAATGCATCTCTTGCACATGCCATCACTGCTTTCCTAAATACCTCACATTCCTCCATCACCCCAATTGCTTCATCTACTCTCATCTTCTACCATTCTACACTCAATCTCTGCTGGTATTTCTTCACACAAGCCTCTTTTCCAAGCTCACTTCCTCTCACCATTTTCTTCTCGCCGACACTGATTACTTTTTTTCCGAACATTCTTCAAATCTTCACTCTCGCCTCCACAAGATCCTGATAGCTGTACTCTCAGCGCGTTTATATCCAAAAGTCCCTCTCTCTTTTACACGCCTATCAATTGATTTGTGATCCAGTAATGCCCGCTGACCATCTCTCTTAATCACATACGACACTTGTGTATGTCAGACTTTTTAAAGCAGGTACTCCCAATCACCAGTCCCTTTCATCAAACAGCTCTACGAACTCTTTACCCTCTCCTTTCATAACAATGAATACCCTATTCACCCCAGATATACCCTCAAGTGCCACATTACTTACCTTCGCATTTAAATCACCCATCACTAATACCCGGTCTCCTACATCATAACTTCTGACACACTCAGCTGCTCCCAAGACACCTATGTATCTTCTGGGGTATGGGAGAAAGAATTCCATCTCCATATTCCCTGTGCGTCGCAAAAGGCGACAAAATTGGGTTGGAGCGGAGGGTTGCAACCTCCCACCTCCCCCTTTCTTGTATTTCAATTTCCAAAAGAAGGAGCCATGTACGGATTGCTCATTCTTCTTGAAGTCTCAGGCTAAGACGAGAAGTTGGGGGAGAGATAGGTAGTATGATTAAGGAAAGAAACTTGGATGTTTTGGCACTGAGTAAAAGAACGCTCAGGGGTGAAGGGGATGAATGATATGGAAATGTCTCCGCAGTACAGCCATGGTTCGTGAGAGGACACGAAATAGCGCTACTCCAGAGGCAGGAGTTGTGGGAGTGTGTGAAAGTGTAAAGAAGTAAGTTTAGATTGATATGGTCAGAAATAGATATTGAAGGTGAGAGATGGGTGATTATTGCTTATGAACGAGGCCGTGAATATATATGAATATATATATATATATATATATATATATATATATATATATATATATATATATATATATATATATATATATATATATATATATATGTGTGTGTATGTGTGTTTGTGTGTGTGTCTGTGTGAACAGGTCATTACCTCATACGCAACACTCACAGATACGTAAGATATACACTAAACCACTTTCGCTATCCATAATTCGATGAGGAGCGTGACCCAAAGCGAAGGTGTCAATCAACTCCTGGGAACTGTATGGTGCCCGAGAGAACGAAAGGTCTGAACGTGGGAACATTTTTATGGGCGTGAGAATATCAGCTTGACCGTGGGAATGTTGGAGTGTGAGAGCATTAGCTCACGCCTCGGGGTATTAGTGTGAGTATGAGCGTGAGATCCTAGTTTCAGCGTAGGAGATATTAGTACGAGCGTGAGATTATCAATGAGGGTGTGAGAATATCTCACCCAGCGTGGGAATATTAGTATGAGCGTGAGAATATCAATGCGAGTGTGGATACATCACTTTCAGCTTGGAAATATTAGCATGAGTCAGAATATCAGTGTGAATGCGGAAATATTAATTTCTGCGTGAGCGTGAGAACATCAGCATGAGCGTGGGAACATCAGTATGAGGGTGGGAATATTAGCATGAGCGTGAGAATATCACCATGACCTTGGGAACATCCGCATGAGGGTGGGAATATTAGAATGAGCGTGAGAATATCACCATGAGCGTGGGAACATCAGTATGAGGGTGGGAATATTAGCATGAGCGTGAGAATATCACCATGAGCGTGGGAACATCAGTATGAGTGTGGGAATATTAGTATGAGCGTGAGAATATCACCATGAGCGTGGGAACATCCGCATGAGGGTGGGAATATTAGTATGAGCGTGAGAATATCACCATTAGCGTGGGAACATCAGTATGAGCGTGGAATATTAGTATGAGCGTGGGAATATCACCATGAGCGTGGGAATATAATTATGAACGTGAGAATGTCAGTAGGAGCATGGGACGTGTGAGGAGGAGGAGGAAGAGCGTTGGAGCATAAGTATGGATATGGGAGCATGTGATCCAAGATGTGACGACATCACTTATTAGGAGTGAGACTTCTGCGCGATCGCCAGCGGAGAGACATCTGTATGATCGCGAACAGAGAGAGAGAGAGAGAGAGAGAGAGAGAGAGAGAGAGAGAGAGAGAGAAAGAGGGAGAGAGAGAGAGAGAGAGAGAGAGAGAGAGAGAGAGAGAGAGAGAGAGAGAGAGAGAGAGAGAGAGAGAGAATCAGAATGATTCGGAGAACTTCTGGGTATAGAATGAGTCTGGAGGCTCATTATGAGCATAGAACCATTAGAATGAGCATACGAGCATTGATATAAGCGTGGGTGGAGGGGTGGGGGGGTCATTAGAATGAGCAGGGGAGCATTAACATGAGCATAGCGATTTCAGATTGAGCGTGGGACAGATAGCTTGAGCATAGAAACATTTAATATGGGTCTGGAAAATTCACTGTAGGTGTGGGAAATTTTCGAATTGACCCCAGAGACATACAATATGGTACTAGTAACATACAATATGGTACTAGTAACATACAATATGGTACTAGTAACATACAATATGGTACTAGTAACATACAATATGGTACTAGTAACATACAATATGGTACTAGTAACATACAATATGGTACTAGTAACATACAATATGGTACTAGTAACATACAATATGGTACTAGTAACATACAATATGGTACTAGTAACATACAATATGGTACTAGTAACATACAATATGGTACTAGTAACATACAATATGGTACTAGTAACATACAATATGGTACTAGTAACATACAATATGGTACTAGTAACATACAATATGGTACTAGTAACATACAATATGGTACTAGTAACATACAATATGGTACTAGTAACATACAATATGGTACTAGTAACATACAATATGGTACTAGTAACATACAATATGGTACTAGTAACATACAATATGGTACTAGTAACATACAATATCGCCCAGGAATATACAGTATGACCCTGGAAACATACAATATGGCCCGAGAACGTACACTATGTCACTGGGAACATACACTATGGTCCGAGAATATATAGTATGGCCCTAGGGAATATGCAGTATGGCCCTGGGAAAATACATACAATATGGCCCTGCGAACATACAATATGGCACTGGGAACATGTAAAAAACATGTGACATAAACATGACCTGACCTGACCTAACCCGACCTGGTATTATTAGTGTGGGAGGAGCATTTCATATTACATTATGGTCTTGGGTATTCACGATGGTCGTGGGAGCATCCATCAAGATCCGGGAAACAACACGTACGTACACACGTGGGAAGAACATTCGACAATGGGTCAGGCACCGTTCAACATGGGTCTGGTGAAACATTTAGTAAGTACATACGTGGGAGGATTTGATCATGTCCCTTGGAACATTTATAATTGGTATAGGAACATATAGTCCTGGCCAGGGAATATATATATATATATATATATATATATATATATATATATATATATATATATATATATATATATATATATATATATTTCTATGAGTCCACGGGGAAAATGAAACACGAAAAGTTCCCAAGTGCACTTTCGTGTAATAATCACGAAAGTGCACTTGGGAACTTTTCGTGTTTCATTTTCCCCGTGGACTCATAGGAATATCTTGATCACGCGCAAAATTGTGATCCTTTCCAATATATAAGTAACGTAAGGGTAAGAGAGATGTGTGGAAATAAAAAGAGCGTGGTTGAGAGAGCAGAAGAGGGTGTTTTGAAATGGTTTGGTCACATGGAGAGAATGAGTGAGGAAAGATTGACCAAGAGGATATATGTGTCGGAGGTGGAGGGAACGAGGAGAAGAGGGAGACCAAATTGGAGGTGGAAAGATGGAGTGAAAAAGATTTTGTGTGATCGGGGCCTGAACATGCAGGAGGGTGAAAGGAGGGCAAGGAATAGAGTGAATTGGAGCGATGTGGTATACCGGGGTTGACGTGCTGTCAGTGGATTGAATCAAGGCATGTGTATGGGGGTGGGTTGGGCCATTTCTTTCGTCTGTTTCCTTGCGCTACCTCGCAAACGCGGGAGACAGCGGCAAAAAAAAAAAAATATATATATATATGTATATATATATATATATATATATATATATATATATATATATATATATATATATATAGGTGGGCTGTCATCATACAACTCATGGGGAGCTAATAATCGCTGGAAAGTAATCCACATCATAGAAGTGCAACCGTAATCCCTGGGTGGGGATTTAACAAAAATAAAGGCGTATAATCTCCCCCTCTTAAGGTAATCCTTGATAATTTGTCCCACATCATCAACATGTAATCCTAATGATACTAAGAATATAAGCGATAGAATTCCATTCATCCTGCCTGAAGGTCGTGGGAAATGTAATCCTATCTATGATTATGTAGTCTATACTTTATGAATATAATCTTGATCCAAATTGCATCTTTAAATATATATATATAAATCTTTCCTTTAGGTCCATATTCCCAGCTCTGATGATATATTCCAAGCGTATATTCCAAGTATTATATTCCAAGTATTCCAACTTGTAAGGAAGTAATTATAGTAATCCCAGCTATATCAAGATTATCCAGCATATTTGTAAGAAAATCATAGCTCTCATACCGTAATATGAGCCGTAGTAACATTAGATTAGTAGTCCTAGCTGTGTTGTTATAATCCCAGCAGTCACGAAATAATCCTAGCTGTAGGTGTGTAATCCTAGCAGTCATGACCTAATCCCTAGTAACAGGTGCATAAATCCAAGACATGGGTAGGAAAGTAATCCTAAAATAATCCCTGACATAGCAACATAATTATATAATCATAATGTAATCCGCATTTAACATAACTCCTAGTAACAGGGCCATAAATCCAAGACATGTGTAAGTAAGTAATCCTAAAATAATCCCTGACGTAGCATCATGATTATATAATTATAATGTAACCCGCAGTAGCAAAATCCTTAGGCGTGAGAACAGTCCCATATGCCTGGGAAATTACCTTCGAGCGTGGGATCCTGTCCCACAGACATCCTAGAGCAGCGGCAGCCACACCGCACTAGCGGATCCCATTGCCGTATTTACCGACACGGCCATTTATCGTCAGTTATCGTAAACAGCTTCAGCAGGTTCATATATTTATTGTCAGTTATCGTAAACAGCTTCAGCAGGTTCGATATATATTTATTGTCAGTTATCGTAGACAGGTTCAGATATCTATGGTCAGTTATCGTAGACAGGTTCAGATATTTATGGTCAGTTATCGTAGACAGGTTCAGCAAGTTCGGACATTTATCGTCAGTTATCGTAGACAGCTTCAGCAGGTTCATATATTTATCGTCAGGTATCGTAAACAGGTTCAGCTTGTTCAGACATTTATCGTAAGTTATCGTAGACAGGTTCAGCAGGTTCAGACATTCATCGTCAGTTATCGTACCTCGAAACAGGAAGGATTCGCAGATATGCCTCGCCTCTGATTGTACAGCATAGGGAAAATTTTAGTCGTCGTACCTGATGGCGTAAGTTGACGTACCATTGGATCAGAACTTCTTGCCAAGTGACATGTTATCATCATCTTCCACAATGACAGACAGCCTCGAGAGGACCTCACACAGTGGCCTGTTGGTCTTTGAATTCCTTTGTATTCCTCTGTGCATTACGTCCTACAGACCAGTTGATAATCGTCCAGGGATGGGGTAAGTACTGTCATTAACGTAAACCAGAAGTTCTTCCTCCCTCCTCATATTTTTTCAAGCCCTGTCTCTTAGTCTCTTTCGAACCCTCGCGTCCCTCCATCTCTGCAAAACCCTTGTCGACCCGTTGTCTGTGTGGCTGAGCATATTGGCTCCCTGTGTCACGAATCCGTTCGCGATTCATCCTCGAGGAAGGGTGCCCATCAATGCAACGTCTGGCGTCCCACAAATGGTGATTTCACATACTGTCTGACTCGCTGATTTCCTCTTCCAGGAAATCTCTGTGGTATCCTTAGCCATGGCTCCACGAGTTACTCTGGCCTTCCAGACTGTAAGTATCCTTAAGGAAGGGCATTTTATTTTTCTCTTCTCATTGATATCCGGCTGGAATGTCTGTTCCAAGCTTTGCGTCAGCTGCTGAAAGGGATGGGATTAACCCCTCTTCACGTTGGCCTTTCCAGAAACGTTGGCTGCATCAGCGTCGCCAGGCCTGCGTGGCTTAACACTCCCTTCACCCCTTAACCTAGGGCAACACTGGAGCCAGACTAACTCCCATTTCCTGGAAGTACGTGCATGACTTTGACTCTTTCTTACCTACTGGCGTGTCCTGTGTTCCCCCAGCTTATCTGACTCTTTATAGGGGTTTTCTACTCATTTTTCTGTAACTTTCTAAATCTCTGATTATATTTCTTATATGGTCAATTTTGATATGTTTTTCTGTCTATCTTTCCCATCTATATTCTAAATTAGAAGTCTTTCCTTCAACGTTTTCACAATCACGGGATGATTCGGGTAGTCACTTGTTACCAAATGGCGTCCTAGCTACGTCTCGTCGTTGAATATCAACTGAATGTTATATTTCTTCCTTGTATCTCCCCTGTTGATGTGATTATTACACGAAAGCGCACTTAGAAACTTATCGTGTTTCATTTCCCCGTGGACTAATAGGAATATATGTATATATATATATATATATATATATATATATATATATATATATATATATATATATATATAGTCAGCACTAGCAACTAAGCAGTATGAATGAGAGATAGACAGTTCTAGAAACAGGTTAGATAAAGTAAGCGAGACAGGCGGGAACAGAAAGTGACTGGTAAGAAGAGAGACAGTCAGAACTAGAAATAGACTGGCAATAGACAGAGTGACAGATCATAACAAAGACACAAGATGACAGAGACAGGTATTGCAAATCGACAGATTAGAGAGTCAGGTTGATTAGTTCTATGTCAAGCGAGATGTGATCTGCCAAGCTCACGGCTTTGCAAGGTAATTTGCAGTCACAGCATCAGTGTCTAAATCGTTAAGTAATTTACATTAGCTCTATAAACAAACCTGATGCCTCCAAGGTTCATTCTGGGAATTTCGTAATCAACAAAATAAAAATGAGGTAGTAATGTCCTGGATTAATGTGACAACGAGAAAGCCAAAAGACGATTATGAAATTCTTCCTTTGTTTGTCTTTCCCTGGTCCAATCCCTTGGCCTCCCATTTTTAATTAGTGAAACTCGCGGTCTAATTCTATGAATAAACATTTACGACCATTCCCGGGGAAGATATGAGACAAAGAACAGCTTTCCCAATTTTCCAATAAGGCGCTTTAATTCTTATTACCACAATTGTGATTCTTATTTTCCCTTTTATATTTTTCTTTCTTTCTCTCTCTCTCTCTCTCTCTCTCTCTCTCTCTCTCTCTCTCTCTCTCTCTCTCTCTCTCTCCTCTCTCTCTCCTCGAACGCCAAAAAAAAAAGTTGAACAGAGGTGCTGTTGGTAAGACCGTCAAGGTGACGATTTTGGTAAGGTCTTTCTCCACGAAGGACTTCTTTATGCATCTTTGTTTACTGCGGTGAAGGGCAGAGTGAGGGAGGGAGGGTGAGGCTGCTGCTGTTGTGTGTGGCAGAAGGTTCAATCACTCGAACCTGTTTTCGCATATCATGGAAAGTTTTGGTTTCGAAATCTTTGGATGTGTGGTAGGAAGATCGCCATATGAGTCATTGTTGTCTCTTCTATTAGATATCATATCGCACACACACACACACACACACACATGTATATATATATATATATATATATATATATATATATATATATATATATATATATATATATATATACATACATATATGTATATTCCTCTCCCTCCTCCATTCACCCTACCACTCTAATCCTTTTAATGCTCTCAGGCACCACCCCACCATACACATTTCCATTAACTCTTGATAGATTAATCTCCTCTTCTGGTTTTTACTCTCAACTCCTAAAGATCTTGCCTTTGCTCAAAGCTTCAGTCAGAGCATCCATCCGGTGCTTCAGTCCATTTGAGGCCCTTACAGAGAGTGCATGAAAGCACTTATCTTGCTTGTAAGATCCTTTCCCTGGAGAGTCTTGTGTTCATTCGAGACATTTATGAACTATCTCGTGAATCCTTTTTTTTTTTTTCCATGTTCACGTCTTACAACCACTTTAGACTTGATCGTTCTTCTGGGTTCTTTTCGAAGCACCGAATCAGATGAGGCGAGAGGAGCCAAGGTAAACATGAGTGGGTTTATAATAAGTCCCAGAGTCTCTGAAACTTAGTACGGCTACGAAGCGTTCGTTCGAGACAATTCGAACTATTCCATGAATCCTTTTTAACTCAGCTCTAGACACTACTTTAGATTTGATAGTTCTTCTGGAGTCCATTCGAATCACCGAATCAAATGAAGCAAACAGAACCAAGGCAAACGTTATGGGATATATAATCACAGTGTCATTTTGACGCTTGGTACATTTCGAAGCGTTCATTCGAGATAATTTGAACTATCTCATGAATCCTATTTCAATTCACCTCCAAGAAGACCACATTAGACTTAACCAATCCTCTGTATTCCATTCGAATCACCGAGTCAAAAGAGTCCAATGAGACGAACGAAACCAAACCAAACACCACGGGTGGCATATACAGTCATGGTGTCTCTTTGACACTCAGCAGATCTTCGAAGTGTGGCTTCCGTATACACAACCAACCACATCTTCAAGTTTATTCAGCACCAGGGATATCTACTGCCCCACGTACCTTGTGTTCTAACCTTCCTGTTTTATTCCCTCCACATCTGCGTTACTTGTTTTTCTTTTTAATTATTCAGGGATTCTCTCTCTCTCTCTCTCTCTCTCTCTCTCTCTCTCTCTCTCTCTCTCTCTCTCTCTCTCTCTCTCTCCAACGTGCCAGCCCCGCCATATGGCAAATATATCTTGTCCTAGGTCCCTGTCGGTTGGGGTTCCGTACCCCCCCCTCTCTCTCTCTCTCTCTCTCTCTCTCTCACACACACACACACACACACACAGAGACTGAGGTACAAACGCACACGACCGCCACAAGACCGTTTGAGGTATTAATGAGGTAGCAAGATGCAAAGCGGGTGGAGGCGGGCGAGGGCTGGGGTTGGGGTACAGATCATATTCTAATAGCAGTAACACGGCCAGGACTCCCCTTATCGAGGGAGCTGTTGCGAGGAATGAGGAGCCCAGAGCGGCCAGGAATGGGGAGGGAAGATTTAATGTGCGCTTCAGGGGAGAGGAGGGGATTTCATGGGCGTTTCTGGGGAGGGAAAGAGGAGGGGATTTGATGGGCGCTTCTGGGGAGAGAGAAGGGGATTTAATACTCGCTTCTGGTGAGAGAAGAGGATTCAATAGGCGCTTCTTAGGGAGAAAAGGGGATTTAATGGGCACTTCTGGGGAGAAAGGGGGATCTACTGGGTGCTTCTGGGGAAAGAAGGGGATTTAATGGACGCATCAGGGGAGAAAAGGGGATTTAATGGACGCATCAGGGGAGAGAAGGGGATTTAATGGACGCTATAGGAGGAGAAAACAGTCTCCCTTTGGGTGTGGGGTTCATCAGGCATCCCTGAGGTGAGGTTAATGGATGCTCTTGGCTAGGGATGGGAGACAATGGAGGCCTCTGGGATGATGGGGTTAATGGTGGTTGCCAGTTGGGCTGGGACTGTGTGAATGGGGACTTGTGAAGTGAGGAGGTAGTTAATGATGACATCAGAAGTGGGGATTAATGGGAGGTTTTTGAAGGTACGTTTGGGTGAATGGGGACTTTTGAAGTAGAAAGAGAGGGACATTTGTAAAGGGGGGTCTATGACGGATTTCTGTGTTGGAAATGGGGCTTAATAGGTGAGGCAATGG
This sequence comes from Panulirus ornatus, assembly GCF_036320965.1. Lineage (NCBI taxonomy): Eukaryota > Metazoa > Arthropoda > Malacostraca > Decapoda > Palinuridae > Panulirus > Panulirus ornatus. The sequence continues at coordinate 96,496,450 of NC_092224.1, read as the reverse complement.
GTCAGTAACCGGGTTTCTGTACTGAAATTAGGGCTCAATGTGGAAAGCAATTTGTCATTGTGCTGCTGTGCTGGGAATAGGGCTTAATGGGGAGGTAATGGGTCACTGATCGGGTTTCTATGCTGAAAATAGGGCTTAATACTCAAGGCAATGGGTCACTAAACCAGGTGTCTGTGCTGGAAATGGGGTTTAATTGGAGTGACAAGGCGTTTCTGACGGGTTTTCTATGCTGGAAATGGGACTTAATGGAGAAGGCAATGTGTCACTGGGTTGCTATGGTGGAAATAGGGCTTAATGGAAGAAGCAATTGGTCATTGAACCAGGTTTAATGGGCTGGAAATGGGTGCTTGATGGGGGAAGCAGTGGGTTGCTGACCAGAGCAAGCACAAGGCACAGGAGGAAGAGATAATTACGGACACAAACAGCAAAGGTGGAGGAAGGAGCATCAGGGATTGTAGCACAATTGCCACATCAAATTTACGTATACTTTCACCCGAAAATGGTTTACATCCCCACGTCCTCTCGACAGTAACACAGCGAGCGTGGTCTTTTGAGGACATTGCAACTCGCAAACTTCTATAGAAAAGTTTTACATGGTTGAGACTCCCAAAGCAAACATTTACATATGATCTCTGGTAAAACTTTATACATATTTACGGGTTTGTGAATAGCATGTGTCCCTTGCGAAAATCTTGAAGATGATTTGCATATCAAGAATTCGCAAAAAAATAAAAGAATACTCTTACATCTTTTCTTTTTTTCGCTTGCTCATCGTTTCTCACGTCAGCAAGGTAGCGCTAGGAACAGACGGAAAAATGGCATTATTGGCTCACATTCGTTTTCTATTTGTCATGAGTAATACACGGAAACCATAGCCTCTGTCCACAATCAGGCCCTACAAACCTTTCCTTGGTTTCTCCCGACTGCTTCGTATGACCTGGTTCAGTCCACGTCGTCCCCTCTATACCACGTCGTTATAATTCACTCTATACCGTTTACACCCTCCTGCATGTTTAGACGTCGATCGCTCAAAAACTCTTTCATTTCATCCTTCCACCTACAATTTAGTCTCTCTTATCTCCTTGTCTCCTTCACTTCTGACATATATAGCCTCTTTGTCATCTCCTCACTCATTCTCTCCATATTTCCAAACCATTTCAACACACCCTCTTCAGGATTCTCGACCACACTTCTTATTACTACACCTCTCTCTCTCATCCTATCACAATCTGTATGATCAGCCCATCTAACACCAGATATTGTCCTTAAATATCTAATTTCCAACACATTTACCCTCTTTCTTAAATTCTTATCTATTGCTCATTCTATACGTCCATACAACATCGCTCTGGGCAATTATACCCATTTTTGCCCTCCCGGAGAGTAACCTCTTTTTTTCACATTCTTTAGTGCTCCCAGAACTTTCACCCCCTCACCCACCTTATCGCTTACCTCAGCTTCCATGGTTCTATTCGCTGTCACATCCACTCCCAAGTATCTAAAACGCCATAATTCCTTCAATTTTTCTGTGTCGAAACTTAGACCCCAAATAGCTTGTCCCTGTACCTTACTAAACCTAATAACCTTGCTTTTATTCACATTCAACTCCCAACTTTCTCCTTCCAGGCACTCTCCCAAACTCAAAACAACTTCTACACTTTCTCAACCGAATCTGCCACCAGCACTGTGTCATCAGCAGACAACAAATGACTTACCTCCGTGTCATAATAAAGCCTGAAAAACATATTGTGATTGCATTTTACAAGCTCATTCAAAACATCCACGCTAAAGACACGTGTGACTTTATGTTGCTGAGCCCTTGAGCTCGACGGTACGACCCTTGAGCACGACGGTACGACCCTTGAGCACGACGGTACGATCCTTGAGCACGACGGTACAACCCTTGAGCACGAGGGTGCGACCCTTGTGCATGACGGTACGACCCTTGTGCACGAAGGTACGACCCTTGAGCACGACGGTACGACCCTTGTGCACGACGGTACGGTCCTTGAGCACAACGGTACGACCCTTGAGCACGACGGCGCGACCCTCGAGCACAACAGGACGACCCTTGAGCACAACGGCACGACTCTTAAGCACGGCGGAACGACCACTGAGTAAGACGATACGACCCTTGTGCAAGTTACAGTACGACCCTTAAGCATGAAAATACAACCCTTGAACACAACAGTTCGACCCTTGAGCACAATTGAAACCCCTGGGTATAATTCCTTGGCCTATGACCTGACCTTTAAGTATGAGGTCAAAGGTAAGGTCATTATACCTAAGAGTCGTATCATCCACAAACGTACCGTCGTACGGTAATCAAGTATTGTTGTACCGTCTTACACAGTGACTTCTTTGATTTCATAACCGCTCAGCATCGATCACTGAATGCTGCTCAGCATCAGTCACTGAATACTGCTCAGCATCAGTCACTGACTACTGCTCAGCATCAGTCACTAAATACTGCTCAGCATCAGTCACTGACTACTGCTCAGCATCAGTCACTGAATACTGCTCAGCATCAGTCACTGTTACTGCCAGTAGATATTCTTTAGTGAATATTCGAGTTTGTCGATTCAGTGAATATTCTAGTTTGTGGATATCCATTGAACATTCTAGTCTCTGGATATTCAGTGAATATTCTAGTTTGTGGCTATTCAGTGGATATTCTAGCCTGGATATTTGCTCACCCCCCCCCCCCCCCACCAATGCCACAGAAGTGTTATATGACACCATGACTCAAAAGCAGCAACAACAGAGAGAAAAAGAGAGGGAAAAAATGCTAAATGTGGAATACGTTATCCCCCACTCTATCTGTCTCTGTCTCTCTCTCTCTCTCTCTCTCTCTCTCTCTCTCTCTCTCTCTCTCTCTCTCTCTCTCTCTCTCTCCGGGGGTGATTGTACCGTGAAGCGAGTGAGTGCTGGGGGGCTGTGGTATGGTTGAGAGAGAGAGAGAGAGAGAGAGAGAGAGAGAGAGAGAGAGAGAGAGAGAGAGTCGAAAGACCGATCATCGGAAATGAAAGGGTCAAATACCGTCGGGCGAGACGCGTGTCCAGATGCCGGAAAAAGAAGCAAGCTGTACGAATGGGAGGCTCTGAGAGAGAGAGAGAGAGAGAGAGAGAGAGAGAGAGAGAGAGAGAGAGAGAGACAGAGAGAGAGAGAGAGGGCCGTGGTGGAAAGAAGAGGGTTGACGTCACCACGAACATATATTATATATATATATATATATATATATATATATATATATATATATATATCTATATATATATATATATATATATATATAGCCCCAGACACGTTGTTCAGTTTTCTGTCTCTATCCAAGTGTGTAGATCCGCACACACACACACATACACGCACACACAAACACATACACACACACACACACACACACACACACACACACACACACACACACACACACACACGCACACACACACACATACACTTTGATCTTAAGCTCTTATGATTAGTTAACTATGTTCTGTCATGACCTCCCAGTTCTGTAACATCTGTATTACCTCAGATGTGTATTTCCAGCCGAAATGGTCAACAAAATTCAATACACCGTTATACACTTACCTATTTCACTCTCTCTCTCTCTCTCTCTCTCTCTCACACACACACTCACGCGATCGCGCAAAGTGAAGAATATTTCCCTAGTGAAAAACTCCTTAGTCCAGGACAATGGAATGTAAGGGAAGGGAAAGACGTCTTGGGAAATCCTGACATTTCTCGAAAAAGACAGAACCAGACTGTCTAGCGACGCTGACACATACAAGGATTTTGTAACAGCTGTTAAGAAACTCCATATGTGTTGAAGATGTGTGCAGATACCCTCCACAGACCACTTCAGATGTTATCCAACATCTTGGTGGACAGATGTCATGTACCATGGATGCTGAAGAGCGCAAATATCGTGCTTATTTTTTAAGAGAGGAGACTTGGGAATTGACTCTAAACCACAGACCAGTCTGTGTGGTGAGTGTGGTCTGTGAGTGAGATGCTGGAAAAGATAATCCGAAAGCAGATGGATGAAGGCCTGCATAGGGGGAAAACTTAACCAAAGCGAGAGATAATATGAAACGAAGGATAAGAATGAATATTGAATACTACCCTTTATACCATGTGCAGTGTGTGTGTGTGTGTGTGTGTGTGGCATATGGGTTATTTTCTTCACATGTTACCTCCGCGAATCCAAACAAATGTATACTCTGCTTTGAAAGATTAGTGACTGCACAAAATCCAACACAAGCTTCATATTTTGTACAAAAAAAAAAAGAATACTTTAATCCTCTTATGGGACTTTCCATGACAAGGTTAGTGTATTTCCAATCACTAAAGGTAATATTTATACTCAGTTTTCATGTCTGTACAGTTATAGGATATGTTACAAGTGACTGGCGGAAGGTGAAAGGTTATTGACATGATGATGATAATGGTCTTACACTCATGAGCAACGAAAAACCTTATGTAAACCTGAATTCGTTGAAAAAAAATGTCTTTTCCCCATTTCCCAGTTGATCAATTCCTCTCACAGCAATGCTTAGTGTGTGTTTGTGTGTGTGTGTGTGTGTGTGTGTGTGTGTGTGTGTGTGTGTGTGTGTGTGTGTGTGTGTTGTGTGTGTGTGTGTGTGTGTGTGTGTGTGTAATCAAAAGATTCATCACCATGGCTAGGATATTCAGCGTGACTTTGGAAGCCTACAAATTCTTTAATAGAAATCATAAGGTCCGTTGAATGTAGTCAAAGCTGTGAGATGCCTGAGCATCCAATGCTTTTTTTTTTTTTTCCTCTTCGCTTAAGCGCTTCAGTGCTCCCTGAACGTGTGAAATCCTGACGACAAAGGGTGTGGATTTTGCAGGAGCGTTGAGGAGGAAGAGGGGGGGGGGGAGCCCTGTTTGGTGTGGCGTTAAAGTCGTCACTGCGATCAACACTCGCTTTAGAAATGCCATTCAGTTGAACCTAAGCCAGTATCTGGGCTCGGCGGAAATATCATTATGGTAGGGCAAGCCATCCTCACATCTGTAACACATAATGATGTGACTATTATTATTATTATCATTATTGTTATCATTATCATTATTATTATTATTATTATTATTATTATTATTATTATTATTATTATTATTATCATTATTATTATTATTATCATTATTATTATTATTATTATTATCATTATTATTATTATTATCATTATTATTATTACTATAATTATTATTATCATTATTATTATTACTATAATTATTATTATCATTATTATTATTACTATAATTATTATTATCATTATTATTATTACTATAATTATTATTATCATTATTATTATTATTATCATTATTATTGTTACTGTTATTATTGTTATCATTATTATAATTATTATTATCATTATTATTATTATTATTATTATTATTATTATTATTATCATTATTATTATTATTATCATTATTATTATTATTATCATTATTATTATTACTATAATTATTATTATCATTATTATTATTACTATAATTATTATTATCATTATTATTATTATTATCATTATTATTATTATTATCATTATTATTATTATTAATTATTATTATTATTATCATTATTATTACTATAATTATTATTATCATTATTATTATTACTATAATTATTATTATCATTATTATTATTATTATCATTATTATTATTACTATAATTATTATTATCATTATTATTATTACTATAATTATTATTATCATTATTATTATTATTATCATTATTATTATTACTATAATTATTATTATCATTATTATTATTATTATCATTATTATTATTATTAATTATTATTATTATTATCATTATTATTATTATTATCATTATTATTATTACTATAATTATTATTATCATTATTATTATTACTATAATTATTATTATCATTATTATTATTATTATTATCATTATTATTATTACTATAATTATTATTATCATTATTATTATTACTATAATTATTATTATCATTATTATTATTATTATCATTATTATTATTACTATAATTATTATTATCATTATTATTATTATTATTATCATTATTATTATTATTATCATTATTATTATTATTATCATTATTATTATTATTATTATCATTATTATTATTATTATTATCATTATTATTATTATTATCATTATTATTATTATTACTATAATTATTATTATCATTATTATTATTATTACTATAATTATTATTATCATTATTATTATTATTATTATTATTATTATTATTATCATTATTATTATTATTATCATTATTATTATTATTATTATTATTATCATTATTATTATTACTATAATTATTATTATCATTATTATTATTATTATTATCATTATTATTATTATTATCATTATTATTATTATTATCATTATTATTATTATTATTATCATTATTATTATTACTATAATTATTATTATCATTATTATTATTATTATTATCATTATTATTATTACTATAATTATTATTATCATTATTATTATTATTATTATTATTATCATTATTATTATTACTATAATTATTATTATCATTATTATTATTACTATAATTATTATTATCATTATTATTATTATTATCATTATTATTATTATTATCATTATTATTATCATTATTATTATTATTATTATCATTATTATTATTATTATTATCATTATTATTATTATTATCATTATTATTATTATTAATTATTATTATTATTATTATTATTATTATTATTATTATTATCATTATTATTATTACTATAATTATTATTATCATTATTATTATCATTATTATTATTATTATTATCATTATTATTATTACTATAATTATTATTATCATTATTATTATTATTATCATTATTATTATTATTATTATCATTATTATTATTACTATAATTATTATTATCATTATTATTATTACTATAATTATTAATGATATCACCAGAGCGGTGTCATCAACAAACAACGACTGACTTCCAAGTTAAACCATCCAACAAACTGCAAATCTGCTTCTCTCTCTCTCTCTCTCTCTCTCTCTCTCTCTCTCTCTCTCTCTCTCTCTCTCTCTCTCTCTCCAGGACCAATCACACTCACCCTCTCTCGTACCCCAATATACCCCTCTTGGGTTATGCACTGTGACTTTTGTAAAGCCTTCGATAAAGTTAACTAAGATTGTTGATGGGACAGTTTTCCAATCCACTCTTTCCTACAAAATTTTCATGGCAGTACCTTCCCTCCCTATACGGCATCGTATCATCTTTCTCATTCTTTTAACTGCCAGCAGTTGAGCTGGATGGAGAGGTGGGTGTAGAGATGCCTTCTACTTTGTTATCCTCTTTCTGCTACAATATCTAGACAAATGACAACAGAGAACCTCTTCATAGACCATCAGATCTCCCGTTATCTATTATCCCTATGTACTCCCTTCACCGCCCATCCATTAAACAGATCTGGATAGCCTTAGTGGCACCAGACACACTCACAACAGTCCTTTACCTTCACCTGAAACAACTTACTCTCTTTGCTTCTTACTCTCACACACACACACACATCTCACCCTCTCGACAAAGAAATATCCAGTCTGCCAACTCTTTTCGCTCCTTCTATCTTCCGTAGGTAGTTCATGGCAGAAATTCATTTTGTATTTCCGTTTTCTTTTTTCCTCTGAAAAATACTAAATACTCTAGTATTGAATAAAAAATGTCAGGAAATAAGACGACGCCACTTTCCTTTATCGTTTTTTTTTCCTTGACTGTTGTCTAACCTTGGCAGATATTTAGAGCAGAAAAAAAATAATCTGCATTATTTAAGTAGGAATCCCAGGTATTTATCCAACTTGCTCTCATTTCCTTCGGTAAATTAATTTACGAAAATCAAGCTAAATTTCAGCCCTCATTTTCATTTGCCTCAGTGTGCTTTCCAGACATCCAGTCATCCTCGTAGTTCCAGCGTTTGCCCACCTACATGATTCTGTGGATATGGAATACATGTTTATGTAGTGTATGTCTCATGTATGAACTACCTTTTGTATGTTGGATCGATAAGGAGGAGGAGGGGTTCTACACTCTTAGGGCCCACTCATCTCTTGAAGTCTCCGTGCTCTTACAAAGCTTTTTGAGCTTCTGTATTGTGTACGAATTCATGAAATTGCGTGAGTTAACTTATTCCATTCATTCGCCACTCTTATGGTATGATGGTACCTTCCTTTACATCTTTTCTAACATGTTTCTCGTTTAGTTTCATGTTATGGTCTTAGGCTTTTCCCTTCTTGCATCTTTCAAAGAGCTGTTGGATGTGATAAAACTCAAAAGAAAATTATAATCAACTCGCCCAAACTCTTCTCTCTTCCACGGTAGGCAACTTTAAGGGCATCAAACCTCTTATCGAAACTTAACTCTATCCGTAATGGTCCCATCTTTATTGCTCTCCTTTGAGCCTTCTCTATCAGCTCTCTAAGCTTCTTTAAGAACAATGATCCAACCTGTCGGATGTAAAGAGTTTGTTGAATATTCTTCTGCGCTCATATCCACTTGAATACCATTCCAGTATTTGCCAGTAGACATCTTGTGTCCTTTATAGTTCTCCTAATGTCTCGAATGTGTCGTATCTCAAGTCCCTCTCACAGAAATTCCTGTTGCTTACGGCCTAATAGATAGTATTCACACTGATAAGTCTTGCAGTGTATCCAATCGTCAGTGTATTGCAGTTCAACATTCAATCTTGGGTTGGCTTTCATGGATTATGTATCATGTCAACTACTGGAGTTCGTCTGTGTCATTCCTTCATCCCTCTATAGTTTCCCTAAGACACTGGCATCATCGGCAAACACATTCAGGCTCGGGTCGAGTCCATTTGGAGAATCATTCACACACATGAAGACGGTCGATGATGCGCCTTTGTTGAACCTAGTGTGTGTGTGTGTGTGTGTGTGTGTGTGTGTGTGTGTGTGTCTTTTGAGGTACATATGACTATGCGTATTTACCAGACCTTCCTTCCTAATTCCTCATATGAAATCTTCATCAGACTAACCCAAGCTATGATACAGAGCTGAGGGAGAAGTTGTAAAATATTCCTGTCTTGTAATATAACACACAGTTGTGGCCTCGCGCCTAATTCTGATGCATAGGAGACAAGTGTCTCTTAAACCAGATGCCAGACGACGTACATCACGAGAATAGATCGCCACGAAAATCCGGCCCAGTAGATCATTCAGTCATAAAATGTCTTTTATATATATATATATATATATATATATATATATATATATATATATATATATATATATATATATATATATTTTTTTTTTTTTTTTCAAACTATTCGCCATTTCCCGCGTTAGCGAGGTAGCGTTTAGAACAGAGGACTGGGCCTTTTTTGGAATATCCTCACCTGGCCCCCTCTGTTCCTTCTTTTGGAAAATTAAAAAAAAAAAAAAAAAAAAAAAAACGAGAGGTGAGGATTTCCAGCCCCCCGCTCCCTCCCCTTTTAGTCGCCTTCTACGACACGCAGGGAATACGTGGGAAATATTCTTAATCCCCTATCCCCAGGGATGATATATATATATATATATATATATATATATATATATATATATATATATTCTTTTCTTTCTTTTAAACTATTCGCCATTTCCCGCGTTAGCGAGGTAGCATTAAGAACAGAGGACTGGGCCTTTGAGGGAATACCCTCACCTGGCCCAATTCTCTGTTCCTTCTTTTGGAAAAAAAAAAAAAACGAGAGGGGAGGATTTCCAGCCCCCCGCTCCCTCCCCTTTTAGTCGCCTTCTACGACACGCAGGGAATACGTGGGAAGTATTCTTAATCCCCTATCCCCAGGGATATATATATATATATGTATTTTTTTTCCCTCCCTGCCTTGTCGCTGTCTCCCGCGTTTGCGAGGCAGCGCAAGGAAACAGGCGAAAGAAATGGCCCAACCCACCCCATACACATGCACACATATATATATATATATATATATATATATATATATATATATATATATATGTATATATATATATATATATATATTTATATATATATATATATATGATGTAAGTCAGCACACGTACCTCCTCATATCTCTCTCTCTCTCTCTCTCTCTCTCTCTCTCTCTCTCTCTCTCTCTCTCTCTCTCCTTGGGTCTCTCTTCTTTCTTTCTTTCTTTCTTTCTTTCTCTCATTGAGGTATTCCAGCGAGCTTAATCTCATGTGCGATGCTTGAATGAGTCTTTCCCTGGAGTTTTGATCTCTTATAATAAAGATATGAAGAAGGCTGAATCATTGGATACGGGTTTGGAAACTCTTTCCTCCAAAGGAACAATTTTCTTTTCATTGGTCATCGTATCCTTACATCCTCTTAGAAACTCTCCTCCATTTTCATACATATTCGTCATTTCCCGCATCTGCAAGGTAGCGCTGAGAACAGAGGACTGAGCCTTACAGAGAACATCCTCACTTAGCCCCCTTCTCTGTTCCTTCTTTTGGAAAAGTAAAAAACGGGAGGGGAGGATTTCCAGTCATGCGCTCCCCCCCCCCCTTTTAGTCGCCTTTTACGACACGCAGGGAATACGTGGGAAGTATTCTTTCTGTCCTATCTCTCTCTCTCTCTCTCTCTCTCTCTCTCTCTCTCTCTCTCTCTCTCTCTCTCTCTCTCTCTATATATATATATATATATATATATATATATATATATATATATATATATATTCATCATAATATCCTTAGAAATACTCTAGTTACGAATGTTCATCATCATGTCACAATATACCTCGGCAGTCTTTACGTACATACAGTTCTCATAGGTTCCCTCAACGTACCACAGTTATTCCAGGTTCCAGCGACAATTTCCCTTTAAAAATGAGGACTGGGTCACTCTACTCCATCAATAGCGATGAGCGTTGTTGCGTGGTGCGTTGACGCCCAAACTGTGTTGAACATTAGAAAGTTTCTCCGGCCCAGCTGATGGGGCCCTAAAATCATACATGTCCCTGTACCTCACCGTTATAGTAAACTGTCCCTCTCTCTCTTTTATATCCTTAAATACGGTGGTTAAAGGGAGGGAAAAGCACGGGGGAAACGGGGTAAGGGCGTAGTCTGTAATGGAGGAGAAGACTGGAGTGTGTACTTGTGTATGGTGTGAGCTTATCGATACGTGTGGGGGAGTATTTGGAACGGTGTTGTTTTGATGCCTTATCCATATACCCTCGGCAGACTTGGGGGTGGTATGTGTGTATTCAAGTTCCTTTGTTTTTAGACTTATTAGGTTAATCTATTCATTGTTCATTGTGTACATCGCTGGATGACTGGAGCCTGCCTCCCTGAGTGGTATGAGACATCGAGGGAACCAAGGGTGTTCCATGTGTGTACTGTTGTCCCGATCTGGGATTTGGTCTGTAGTTTGTATCTTCGTTCTCCTCAAAGTCTCTGTCATACTACTCTTTGTGCCGCTTCTTTTCAGGCAGGAACCGACTGGTTGAATTCTAATTCGTGACGATTCGTAGAGCCTTATTTCATATCCTCTATATAATTTTAGCATGCGTGTTATGGAGGCGAGGAACATGGGTGTAGGTGTGTGGGTGTAGTAAGTTAAGACAGGTGTTGTTATCATGGTCTTTGACGATGTGTCGTGTTTGGTTCTGTGGAAGGTGCCATGACCTATTATGTACCAGACTGGTCGAGGCCATCCCTCACCTTGTGAGGGTCACTCGATGTGAGTGTGTTTGACCCACACGCACGTGTGTGTGTACCCGGTATCTGTATACAAACACACAGGCCGTCTTGCTCAATCGCGACACTTGACAACACACAACTCACAAAGGTTCTTTATTACTCTTTACTTTTCAGCGGTGAGCGTTACGCGTTACCCCTACTTTTTGTCACTTCCATGTTTCATTTTCCCCGTGGACTCATAGGAATATCTTGATCACGCGCAAAATTGTGATTACATCAGTTGACACTGGGATTGTATCCAAATTTCTCAACTTATTGAGATTTTCTATATCTAGTACATTTGTAGGAGATATTCAAGATCTTGATGATGAATGGAGAAGTCTAGCAAGGAGGGCATCACCTTTCTTGCTTTGTATTGTAAGACTTTACTTGGGGACAGAAGAGAACACATCCACCATAGCTGAATGATAAAATCAAATCATATCCTCATCCAAGCACATATTGCAGTCATACAATGACAGAGTATAGCTCTAACATTCAGTATTATCTCAGTATGTTTATGTACATATGATTGAATTGAATGCCTGACTTATTCTCTTAATACAAGGGTTTCACTTAGAACATAAGCTGGTAGATAAACTTAAGAACTCTCCTATTTTGGCAATGGCATTTAATGCAGATGGGGATAGGGGATTAAGAGTACTTCCCACGTATTCCCTGCGTGTCGTAGAAGGCGACTAAAAGGGGAGGGAGCGGGGGGCTGGAAATCCTCCCCTCTCGGTTTTTTTTTTAATTTTCCATAAGAAGGAACAGAGAATTGGGCCAGGTGAGGGTATTCCCTCAAAGGCCCAGTCCTATGTTCTTAACGCTACCTCGCTAATGCGGGAAATGGCGAATAGTTTGAAAGAAAAGAAAAAGAAAATATATATATATATATATATATATATATATATATATATATATATATATATATATATATATATATATATATATATATATATTCACTTTTCATAAACCAATCACATCTAAACTTATATTTTCCAATGTATAACGGGCCTCCAATGGTCAGCTTTTTTATTTCCAGTATTCTGATATAGTTCTTCTTAAAATACGAAAAAGTTCCGTCGTCAAAAACTTTTATAACCAAACCAAAATTGCCCTCGAGCTTAACTTGCTCACATCGGAACTCAAAAAAGAATAAGAATAGGCATGACTTATCCCACAGCCATGAAAACAGCGGGCATTTACCTAGCGATATACCCACATTTTTTTTTGATTGATTCTTGGTGCAAGGCTGTGGCTGGAGGCGTTCAATATATGCTGTATCCTGTGAGATCGGGGTAGCGACGTGAGTAGATGAAGGCAAGCAGGTATGAATAAGTATATGTGTATATATGTATAT
>NC_092224.1:96470882-96478382 GCF_036320965.1 Panulirus ornatus | reverse complement strand
CTCATAAACCTATTGGTCCATGACACCTCTCCGTCACATCTCGAGACCGCGTGTGACAAGGCTTTCCCCACCCCGCCATTCCTTACCCACTCCCATAGCTTCATTTCCTCTTACCTTTTTCCTATGTTCACTCAATTTCTACTGGTGTCTCATCTCACAAGCCTCTTTTCTAAGATCACTCACTCTCACAATCCCCAACTTCCCATCCATATCATTTCCTCTTTTTTTTTTTTCCGAAATCTACCTTAGCCTCCACCAGGTAATGATCAGACATCCCACCGGCTGCCTCTCTCAGCACATTCAAATCCAAAAGCCTCTCCTTTGCACGCCTATCACTTAGAACATAGCCCATAATTGCCCCCTTTTCTATCTTTCCTATTCACTATATCCACTTATGTATGTCCCTCATTTTGAACCAGGTGTTCCCAGTCACCATTTCTCTTTCAGCACACAACCGCACAGGCTGTTCACTATTTTACAAAACTAAGCACCCCTTCCCTCTCAATTATGCTCTCAGTTACCACACTAACTACTCTTGCTTTCAAATCACCTATCACTAATTCTCAATCCCATACATCATAACTGCTGACAAACCATCCTCCCAAAACAGTCTTTTCTGTTCTAATCACGTCCTCTGAAAAGTTACTGATAATCACCCACCTCTCGTAATCCACATCAGTCAGGAGCTCATTTTCCTACGATTTCAATTACACAACTCCTTCTTCAGCAACAGTACTACCCCTTCCTTATAATATCTTTTTTCATAAGGTTCGACACAGCACGGGAAAAATGAGCCCCAGTCATGGACCTCCATGGCATTAGCGGTTAGCTTTGTCGACCATGATGCATTTTCGGGCTGCCCGGGATCGAGTGCATGGGTTCGAATCCTGGTCGTTGCAGCCTTTCCGCAGTTTACCCGGCTGTTCTTCCCGAGGGATTGGTCGATATGCTAAGTGCCTGGCGTGGGTTAGTGTATATCATATATGTGGCTTCGGTGCATTATATACGACAGTTGGAGAATGGATATAGACAGATGTGGCCTTTCTTCGCCTGTTATTGGCCAGCTTCGCTAACGTGGGAAAAGGCGATTAAGTATGAAAGAAAAAGAACGTGATTTCTTGCATGGAGAGAGCCATCATACAGAATTAGGAAACACAATATTATTCAAAATTATTTCCTTTTATGACCTGACACATCGAAAACTTCTGAAAATCAGTCTTGTTTCATTGGGAACGTTATGATGAAAAGGTGATGAAAAAATAAGAAATCATACGAACTGAAAGATATTAGATTTACATCTCATAACTTGACGGCCCTACACACACACACACACACACACACACACACACACACAGAATCTAGTGGCTGTATCCATTATGTTACTTTTTTACACGAGATTCGGCTCAAAAAAAAAAAAAAAAGTGGTGTATATATGTGTAAAGTTGTGCCCGACTGAGTTGAAATAATGAGACATAAATGGCAGGCCGGCTGTTGAAGCAGGTCATGTAGCCAGGAGGCAAAAAATTAATTCCTTTAACCTATAATTCTTACTTTTTTAACCACGCGAAATCATATATATATATATATATATATATATATATATATATATATATATATATATATATATATATATATATATTTTTTTTTTTTTACTTTGTCGCTGTCTCCCGCGTTTGCGAGGTAGCGCAAGGAAACAGACGAAAGAAATGGCCCACCCCCCCCCCCCCCATACACATGTATATACATACGTCCACACACGCAAATATACATACCTACACAGCTTTCCATGGTTTACCCCAGACGCTTCACATGCCTTGCTTCAATCCACTGACAGCACGTCAACCCCGGTATACCACATCGCTCCAATTCACTCTATTCCTTGCCCTCCTTTCACCCTCCTGCATGTTCAGGCCCCGATCACACAAAATCTTTTTCACTCCATCTTTCCACCTCCAATTTGGTCTCCCTCTTCTCCTTGTTCCCTCCACCTCCGACACATATATCCTCTTGGTCAATCTTTCCTCACTCATCCTCTCCATGTGCCCAAACCACTTCAAAACACCCTCTTCTGCTCTCTCAACCACGCTCTTTTTATTTCCACACATATCTCTTACCCTTACGTTACTCACTCGATCAAACCACCTCACACCACACATTGTCCTCAAACATCTCATTTCCAGCACAGCCATCCTCCTGCGCACAACTCTATCCATAGCCCACGCCTCGCAACCATACAACATTGTTGGAACTACTATTCCTTCAAACATACCCATTTTTGCTTTCCGAGATAATGTTCTCGACTTCCACACATTCTTCAAGGCCCCCAGGATTTTCGCCCCCTCCCCCACCCTATGATCCACTTCCGCTTCCATGGTTCCATCCGCTGCCAGATCCACTCCCAGATATCTAAAACACTTCACTTCCTCCAGTTTTTCTCCATTCAAACTCACCTCCCAATTGACTTGACCCTCAACCCTACTGTACCTAATAACCTTGCTCTTATTCACATTTACTCTTAACTTTCTTCTTCCACACACTTTACCAAACTCAGTCACCAGCTTCTGCAGTTTCTCACATGAATCAGCCACCAGCGCTGTATCATCAGCGAACAACAACTGACTCACTTCCCAAGCTCTCTCATCCCCAACAGACTTCATACTTGCCCCTCTTTCCAGAACTCTTGCATTTACCTCCCTAACAACCCCATCCATAAACAAATTAAACAACCATGGAGACATCACACACCCCTGCCGCAAACCTACATTCACTGAGAACCAATCACTTTCCTCTCTTCCTACACGCACACATGCCTTACATCCTCGAAAAAAACTTTTCACTGCTTCTAACAACTTTCCTCCCACACCATATATTCTTAATACCTTCCACAGAGCATCTCTATCAACTCTATCATATGCCTTCTCCAGATCCATAAATGCTACATACAAATCCATTTGCTTTTCTAAGTATTTCTCACATACATTCTTCAAAGCAAACACCTGATCCACACATCCTCTACCACTTCTGAAACCACACTGCTCCTCCCCAATCTGATGCTCTGTACATGCCTTCACCCTCTCAATCAATACCCTCCCATATAATTTACCAGGAATACTCAACGAACTTATACCTCTGTAATTTGAGCACTCACTCTTATCCCCTTTGCCTTTGTACAATGGCACTATGCACGCATTCCGCCAATCCTCAGGCACCTCACCATGAGTCATACATACATTGAATAACCTTACCAACCAGTCAACAATACAGTCACCCCCTTTTTTAATAAATTCCACTGCAATACCATCCAAACCTGCTGCCTTGCCGGCTTTCATCTTCCGCAAAGCTTTCACTACCTCTTCTCTGTTTACCAAATCATTTTCCCTGGGGGATAGGGGAGAAAGAATACTTTCCACGTATTCCCTGCGTGTCGTAGAAGGCGACTAAAAGGGGAGGGAGCGGATGGCTGGAAATCCTCCCCTCTCATTTTTTTTTTTTTCCCAAAACAAGGAACAGAGAAGGGGGCCAGGTGAGGATATTCCCTCTAAGGCCCAGTCTTCTGTTCTTAACGCTACCTCGCTAACACGGGAAATAGCGAATGGTATGAAAGATATATTAATATATATATATATATATATATATATATATATATATATATATATATATATATATATATATATGGTTGGGGTTTCGGTGCATTACATATGACAGCTTGAGACTGAGTGTGAACAAATGTGGCCTCCATCTCTTTTGTCCGTTTTCCTGGCGCTACCTCGCTGAAGCAGGGGGTAGCGATGCTGTTTTCTGTGGGGCGGGGTAGCGACTGAAATGGATGAGGGCAAGCAAGTATGAATATGTACTTGTGTATATATGTATAAATCTGTATATATATATATATATATATATATATATATATATATATATATATATATATATATTTATATTCTTATAGTATTCGCCATTTCCCGCGTTAGCGTGGTAGCATTAAGAACAGAGGACTGGGCCTTTGAGGTAATATCCTCACCTGGCCCCCTTCTCTGTTCCTGCTTTTGGAAAATAAAAAAAGAAAAAAACGAGAGGGGAGGATTTCCATCCCCCCAACCCTCCCCTTTTAGTCGCCTTCTACGACACGCAGGGAAGGTGTTTCGATCCGCCTGTGAAGGGTTCAGTTCTCTAAGCTCCATGTCATATGTCATATGGTCAACATTCCCATATAGGCTTGAAGTCCCAGTTGCCTCTATAGCTTAATCTATAATCTATCACAGTGTATTTCAGTCCTCTAGTCCTGTTATTCTCCCTCTCCACTCACTCATTACGAGAACAGAGAGAGGAACCTATGATACTGAGGGCACTTGGCAATCTACCATATGAATGCTTTTGATGATGATCCCCATTGCTCCTCACTCCTGAGCTTGCACACCAAGTTTGATTAAAACGCCTGATTCTCCTTCGTCAGGATCTGTCCTAATCACTCTGAGAGACGAGATTATAATCTTCTTTTACCCTCTGAAGCCAGACAGAGATGGGTGAGCATTGCTGGTGAAGGGGGATCCAACTGCTTGGGGATGGGGGGTTGCTGGGTGCATGATAGCGTTGTGCCAAATCTCCACTGGATAACTCTGCCATGGAAGACAACGTTAAGTCGTCAAATAAAAGCTTGAAGAGAAGAAAAAGAAAAAAAAGGAAGTGATATTGCAATTAAGGAAGGAGTTCACAGATGCATTTGAAGTGTGTAAAAGAAGGCAAATATACCCGGGCGCTTCCGTCCATTGTCCAACATAGTGAAAGGTATCGTGTAAAACGTAAATCATTTCTCAAGGTATCGTGTAAAACGTAAGTCATTTCTCAAGGTATTGTGTAAAACGTAAATCATTTCTTAAGGTATCGTGTAAAACGTAAATCATTTCTCAAGGTATCGTGTAAAACGTAAATCATTTCTCAAGGTATCGTGTAAAACGTAAATCATTTCTCAGACGGGAGTCACACTGCCATCCACATAAACAAGGGAGGATCATACTAAAAGCCAGAATCAGGAAATTCGTTCAGAGAAATGGAAATGCCACGCCATGTACGAGCCGTGTTGTGAATGATGATATGTTCATCACTACAATGAAGTTCTCGTTACGCATTAGCTATAGCACTATAGATAAAGGTTCAGATCAAACGGGTATGCGTTACGCAATAGCTATAGCACTATAGATAAAGGTTCAGATCAAACGGGTATGCGTTACGCATTAGCTATAGCACTATAGATAAAGGTTCAGATCAAACGGGTATGCGTTACGCATTAGCTATAGGACTATAGATAAAGGGCCAGATCAAACGGGTATGCGTTACGCATTAGCTATAGGACTATAGATAAAGGTTCAGATCAAACGGGTATACGTTACGCATTAGCTATAGGACTATAGATAAAGGTTCAGATCAAACGGGTATGCGTTACGCATTAGCTATAGGACTATAGATAAAGGGCCAGATCAAACGATTATGCGTTCTACAGAAGGATGGAAACCAAATTGTCTTCCTTGGGTGGGTAGGAAGACGATGGCTCATACGGTAGGAACAGGTAAGGGACAACAGTTCATACAATTGGGTTGCAGATACTGGCTGAAGCTTCTATTTCCTAGATACAAAGCAGATCATACTCTAGTGAATGAGAGTAAAGAAAATGAAATGATTCACCGTCCTGATTCAACGAATGTTGAAGTGATGGGCCTGGAATCATCATATACCTTGCTTGTCAGGATTTCTCTTTTTGATCTTGCTGTCTTCCTCACCAAACTCTCCTCACAGAGCTAGACAATATACTTTGTCAGTACGCCATACTCCTCTTCCACTATTCTGTTCTTATCTTCACATTTCACGTAATTTCTGTTTTCTCTTTTGTCATTCCATGCCTAGTATTGATATTTTTACTGGAGACTTTGTTTCTCCAAGACAAAAAGATGAAAGAAAGATATGTGGTGAGGAATAGGTGGACATCAGTTTCATCTCTGGGATAGAAAAGATATAAGACAGTTTATATCAAAAGGAAATTTTAGGGGACAAAACAGTTTAATTTCCAGAAAAGAGTATCAAAGACTGTTTATATCCCATTTCAGAGGTGGGACAAAGTAGTTTATGCTATACGAAGGAGTAGCAATAAAAAACGCCGCCCAAAAAAGAGTAGAAAATACAGCAGTTTATCCAGGAAGGAAGTAGGCTGGAACTAAAAACAGTTTTCCAGGAGCCCATACGAATAAATCTGTTTATATTCCAATGTCATGTAGGATCACAAAAGCTGTTTGTGTCCTGGGAAAGGGGTAAGGAGAGAGCTGTTTATCCTCTGTGGTAAAGTGAGGATAAGATATAGTGTATGCTTCAGGGAATCAGTATAGGAATAATGCTGTTTACGTTACAGGGAAATTTAAGGCTAAAGTAGTTAGGTGTTTAAAGAGAGAGAGAGAGAGAGAGAGAGAGAGAGAGAGAGAGAGAGAGAGAGAGAGAGAGATTATTCGAACTATATCAGCGACAAAGTATAATAATAATATATATATATATATATATATTGAAGTAAGGGAAGAGAGCAAAAAGGGAAATCTTCGCGCTGAATACCAGCGAAAACTGTATAAAACGACCCAACGCGAAAACTGAGACAAGAAGAGGGAAATAAAACCCCAGCCTGGCGCCCAAAGCACTAAAACCAACTTTATAAAACGATAAACCAGAGGGCAGGAGACTGTGCCGTCCATCCCTCGACCCCGCAGAGGGTTTATAAGGCTGCAAATATTAGGCTGGGAGGAGCGTCATCTGTCGACAGGGGTGGTCGACTGGTACGCCATACTCGCTGCAACGTTTCATCTACGCCATCATAGATTCTTGAAGAGTTGAACCTCCCTCTAAGCTGATGGAGGATTCCCCCTCCCTCGTCCTCCGCCAGAGGGATTTGGGGTTGGGGATAGATGGTTGGTGGAGGGAGGGAAGGAGGGGTAGGTACAGATTGGGGAAAATAAGGGGGAGGATAAGATGAGAAGGGTTGGATTAGAAGGGGATAGTGTTGGGACAGGGGTGTTGGAGAGGAGATGCACGCGGGTCGTGGCTCACTTAAACACGACCAACACTCACGATGTTTGCCCAGGTCCCGCACGGCCCTCCCTCCCTCCATCCCTCCCTCCATCCCTCCTCTCTGCATCTCCCAGTGTCCCTCCGCACCATCCCCTGTCCTGGGTTTTCCACAGCTCCTCCCCCATATCTCCGTATCATCATCTGTACCAATCTCTCCCTCCTGCCTTCATCATTTTCCACAAGACCTCTTCTTCCCTCATTATAATCATCATCTACAACACTCCCTCACTCCTACCTCATCATCAGCATGATCTACAGCACTCCCTCACTCCTGCCTCATCCTTCAAAGCCTTCTCTCCTTCCTACATACCCTCATCTCTCTCTAGACCTTCCCACACATTCCCTCTCTTCCTCATCAGTTTCCTGTGTCTCTCCAATTTCCTTTTTTTTTTCTAATCTCTC
>NC_092224.1:96405882-96463382 GCF_036320965.1 Panulirus ornatus | reverse complement strand
GGGCACGACGACTAGGCGTCTTGAGTGGAACGACTCAGCTTCTACGACGAATGATGTCAGTTAGTGTTGGTAATGATGGAGATTAGTGGTGGTAGTACCTCAATGGCGGTGTCACTGGTTGTGGTGGTAGGGTCTAGTGGTGGCAGGGACTATGGGGATGTTCATGATGGTGGCAGTGACTGGTGGCAGTGACTGTGGCGATGCCCTCACTGGTGGCAGTCACTGATGGCAATGACTATGGCCATGCCCTCACTGGTGGCAGTCACTGGTGGCAGTGACTGTGGTCATGATCATGATGGTGGCTGAGTTTAGTGGTGGCCGTAGATGTCGGTGTGTCACGGCTAACGAACGAACAGCTTTTGTGGAGAGAGAGAGAGAGAGAGAGAGAGAGAGAGAGAGAGAGAGAGAGAGAGAGAGAGAGAGATGGCAAATTTCCACATCTCAGCAACGCGTCTTATTACGCCCCTGTTGTTGTCTCCTTCACATCGATTTCCAGTCCCGTTCTTCTAGGAGCCTTAAATTATATTTCACTCGTGTAAATATTATTATTTGTGTCACTCGCTCCACTTTTTTTTTTTTTTTTTTTTTTGTGTGTGTGTGTGTGTGTGTGTGTGTGTGTGTGTGTGTCTGTGTGTCTGTGTATGTGTGTCATTTGCGAGGAGAAGGAGAGAGAGAGAGAGAGAGAGAGAGAGAGAGAGAGAGAGAGAGAGAGAGAGAGAGAGAGAGAGAGATTCATGACCCTTGGCCCTTACCTCTTGGCCTTTTTTTTTTTATCAGCAAAAAAAATATTTTCGAAAGTCTTTTGCTCTTGATTGGAAATACATTATCTTTCTCTCTCTCTCTCTCTCTCTCTCTCTCTCTCTCTCTCTCTCTCTCTCTCTCTCTCTCTCTCTCGTCCCAGTTCAGGCTGACTTACCATACAGAACTTTACCAGTGAAAGAAGTAAGATATCAGCATTCAATATCTTACCTGTTGCTTGGAAATCGAAATGGAAGAAAGAATAGGATCGCCCTGTAGAACGGCAGGGTAATCCAATAGAGCAGCAGAAACGTTCAGTAGAACAGCAGGGTCACTCAGTAGAACAGCAGAGCCACCCAGAAGAACAGCAGGGCCACCCAGAAGAACAGCAGGGCCATCCAGTAGAACAGCAGGGCCAACCAGAAGAACAGCAGAGCCACCCAGTAGAACAGTAGGGCCAACCAGAAGAACAGCAGGGCCATCCAGAAGAACAGCAGGGCCACCCAGAAGAACAGCAGGGCCATCCAGTAGAACAGCAGAACCACCCAGTAGAACAGCAGGGCCACCCAGAAGAACAGCAGGGCCATCCAGTAGAACAGCAGAGCCACCCAGTAGAACAGCAGGGCCACCCAGAAGAACAGCAGGGCCATCCAGTAGAACAGCAGGGCCAACCAGAAGAACAGCAGAGCCACCCAGTAGAACAGTAGGGCCAACCAGAAGAACAGCAGGGCCATCCAGAAGAACAGCAGGGCCACCCAGTAGAACAGCAGGGCCATCCAGTAGAACAGCAGGGCCACCCAGAAGAACAACAGGACCACCCGGAAGAACAGCAGGGCCACCCAGAAGAACAGCAGAGCCACCCAGAAGAACAGCAGAGCCACCCAGTAGAACAGCAGAGCCAACCAGAAGAACAGCAGGGCCATCCAGTAGATCAGTATGCAGAAAAACCAAGAGGGAAAGGAAACAGGAGAATCCTGAGCGCTTTCGTGTATTAACCCATGCTCAGAGGAGTGATTATAGAGCACATGTCCGTATTTACGAACTCATGATCCTATCCAGTAAAAAAAAAATAGGCCAAGTCGTCAGTGAAAGAGTTATACTACCCAACTGTACAAAGTAGTGACATTCCGTGAAGAAAAAATAATGTAAGCTCCAACCTGTGGAAAAAAAATCCGAGCCATACAGTGACATAAAAAAAGACCATCCATTGAAGAACTCCTCCATATGAACCTATCAAGAGACAGTACCTTTTACGTAGTGAGCTAATCTTACAGCGCTAGATTTACTGTACCCAAGCAACACCCTTTGTGATGGCTTTCCTGACGCATTCTGAGCCAGGATGGCCATCAGAGAAAGGATATCAATAAGGGAGAGAACGAGACTCAACATCCTTCAAAGGATATCAGTAAGGGAAAGAACGAGGCTCAATACCCTTCAAAGGATATCAGTAAGGGAGAGATCGAGACTCAATACCCTTCAAAGGATATCAATAAGGGAGAGAACAAGACTCAATACCCTTCAAAGGATATCACTAAGGGAGATAGCGAGACTCAACACCCTTCAAAGGATATCAGTAAGGGAAAGAACGAGGCTCAATACCCTTCACAGGAGGGTAGAGAGCCGATCATTTCTACTGTCTTGTGTTCCCTGATACCAGAAATGCCAGTTATGTCTCCCAGTAAAACGTGAAGAGACATTTTGTGACACAGGAGAGGAGGAGGGTGAGAAGCAGTAGCATCATCATATATGATATGATACAAGTCCAGCCCCCCCCCCCCCACACACACACACACACACTCACACACACACACACACACACACACACACACACACACACACACACAACACACGATGAAGGTCTGGTGTTGGTTCTACTAAGCATTCAGTATTCAATGTTCTAGAATTCCATTCTCGAGGGGGGGGGGGAGAGAGAGAGAGAGAGAGAGAGAGAGAGAGAGAGAGAGAGAGAGAGAGAGAGAGAGAGAGACAATGGACTCCATCCATTGTAAGGTGAGGTGCGGGAGCCTCCGCTATTTCCACAAGGCACCACTGTGTATCATTCATAGACGTGATAGCATCGCTATCTGCTGAAAAAAAAATTGTGTTGACTCATTACACGACGAAGCTATGAACTCCAGTTGGGCGGTTGTGGACAAAATGTAAACAATCCATATTCAAAGGGACTTTGTAAACATTTGAAAGACGCTGTTGTTCTTCTTTAAGAAAACTCTATGATAGTCTTCACACAAGGCGAAACGTTTTTTCTCAAAGGCTTAAAAAAATGGCATATCTAAAGCAGTTGAATGGCATTTACTCTATAAGATCTAAGGAGATAGGAAAGGGAATCTAAAAGATAAGCAGCAATATCTTATTTCTCTGTAGGAAATCTTCGTTAAGCACACACATCACTGCTGGCTGAGCCAATGAAACATCACTGGTGTGTATAGTCAAGCATAGGGATTCAAGAGCGTGTGTCTCGATTACAGAAAGATTGAAAACCCTATCCCAAAGGATCGTCAGCCTCAAGAACATAAGAGAAGCAAGCGACAGCCTG
Source organism: Panulirus ornatus (assembly GCF_036320965.1). Lineage (NCBI taxonomy): Eukaryota > Metazoa > Arthropoda > Malacostraca > Decapoda > Palinuridae > Panulirus > Panulirus ornatus. Next base: position 96,460,090 of record NC_092224.1, on the reverse strand, counting down.
ACATTAGGATCAGATCCAGCTATAGGTTGCAACACTCAATCGAGATTCTTTTATCAGGGTCCAGAGAGATGTTTGAAAGGCACACACGTTCTACACAGTTGTTATCAAACATTCTAATGATTCTTTAGTGGATAAATAACTGTCTATGAAATTGGAAAGACTGTAAAATCGGCATTGAGGAACAAATGATAAATAAAACAATCCTCTTGAGCAATAGAAGGAATTCCCTCGGTTAAAGACAGACATAGAATCTAAAAAGTTCCTTCAATTCTTTCATTTAACAGTCTGATATCACTATCCTTAATCCTTAAGCCTCCATGGAAAAATAATAGACTAAAGTTGTCTTATCTGTCTCCATGTAGAGATACATATATACAAAAAAGAACTTTTCTATAACGGAAGATAAGAATTTAGCTGCGTATCTGCACCTCAAAGCTTCGTGATCCAGAAGATGTCTTTCAAGAAGAACAAGGAGTTGGTGCCAACTGGAGGCAAAAAACAAAGAGTGTGATAACTTGTCACGCAATTTTCCCCAAGCGTAACTAAGTCAAAAGACCTTTGGTCCTGCCTCATAGCAATTTAGATGTAGAGAGACTGTCTGTCTGTGAATACCAATGGGGCTACGGGGAACAGAAATAACCCTGGTGGAAAAGACAGTCTGAATGTTTTCAGAATACTGATAGACTCGAGGTGTGTACAACAAAGCGACAGGAAATTCATCTACGACGTATTAAGGTAAAGGGAAGAAGATGTGCTCTAGCAACCACAGACAGATGCTGGGTGGGTGGGGATGATAAGAGAGACAGACAAAGAAATGGATAGCAAAGCGTCTCTATCTCTCTCTCCTTCAGAGGGGAAGAGGAGGCGTTAGATTAGGAATCAAAATGACGAAAGAAAATCCAAAAAGTGCAATGAAATATGCTAAAAGGAGGAAAAGCAGTAAGCTAACAAAAACAATACTTCAGGAATGTGTGATGTTAAGATATGGAATGAACTCCCAATCAGAATGGTTGAAAGCAGTGCCATAGATACGTTTCAAACATATACTTGACAAAAGAGACTTCACTACAGATCTACGACTGACAGTTATTGCGCCTCCTTAGCTATACAGAAAGAGTGTCAGTGCTCAATTTACTTGTGGCCATGAGATGAAAGATCATGAGCGGCACATTCGTGTGTCCATCTCCTTCTACCATACGAATCCATTAGTCTCTGTTCTCTTCTTCTATCACAAAACAGTCTCGTTAGGGACCCAATGGTCTGGGGTTGCTCGAACTCCTTTGCATTCCCTTGTGTGGCGTAGGTGATCATGAACCATGAAGAGGATCTGGAAGCTTAAGATAGGAAATGGAAGGTGTAAGAGGAGGGTAAAGAAGGGCTAACATAAAGGGAGCAAGGACAGAGGTTGAAAAGAAAGGGGTAAAGATGATGGAATGACTCGGAAAAGAGACGGAAAATTTCACTCAACTTATCACAGGAAAGCAAAGACGAAATCATGACCAGTATACTCGCCCTTGAGAGACAAAAATCAATTTTCTATTCACACTTCAAGATGAAAGAGAAGGAAAACGGGAAACGAGGATGACAAAAATCACCGCCTCCTATTGATGTTTTGCTGTAGTGAAATGAAATGTGAAAAAGATTTACTCCTATTCTAAGTTATCTCATGAAATTAATAACTCCTGATGTGAACCAATTATATGAATGAAATGCGACTCTACTGCATCAAAAGAGGGAGAAAATCATTTATTCCGCTGCTTCAATAGTCTATTGCTACATGTACTTCTGTTGATGTGAAATTGCTTGCTTCCCATTTCTCTCTCTCAGACAGAAAGTCCTATTTACATATTTCATATTACTGCCTATGTGTGTGTGTGTGTGTGTGTGTGTGTGTGTGTGTGTGTGTGTGTGTGTGTGTGTGTGTGTGTTTGTTAAGCAGTGCTTGATAACAGATTCTTTTTATGCTGAAACATCAGCACAAGAAATGCATTATGTGCAGTGTTTTTAAAGCATTGCAAATAAATGAAAAACTGGTGTCTCTGTCCAATCATGGATGTGCCATTGAACAAATATCAATGGGTTCCTGACTTCAACTTACTTTGGTGATACAGTCACCAAAACATATATATGTATATATATATATATATATATATATATATATATATATATATATATATACATATATATATATATATATATATATATATATATATACACACACACACACATTTTCATGCTTGATAGCTGTTTCCAGCGTAGCGAGGTAGCGCCAGAAACAGACATAGAATGCCACTTCCGTTCATTAACATTGTAGCAGTCATGTACAGTGCACCGAAATCACAACTCCCTATCCACAATCAGGACGATTAACATGCTCCGGCTGAGTCCAATGGCAGCACGTCGACCCCGGTATACCACATCATTCCAATTCACTCTATCACATGCACGCCTCTCACCCTCCTGCATGTTCAGGACGCGATCGCTCAAAATCTTTTTCACTCCATCTTTCCTTCTCTAATTTGGTCTCTCTGTTCTCCTTGTTCCCTCCACCTCTGACATATATCTTCTTTGTCAACCTATTCTCACTCATTCTCTCCATATGTCCAAACCATTTCAACTCACACTATTCTGCTCTCTCATCCGCACACTTGTTCATACAACACGTAATTCTTACTCTTTCATTGCGTACTCGATCAAACCATCTTACACCACACATGTCCAAAAATATTTTTTCCAACACATCCACCCTCCTCCGTACACCCTTATCTATAGCCTGTGCCTCGCATTCACATGATATTATTGGAATTATTATTCTTTCAAACATGCCCATTTCTTGCTCTCCGAGATTACGTTCTTTTTTCCACACATTCTTCATCGCTCCCAGAACCTTCGTCCCCTCCCTCATCCTTCGACTCACGTTCGCTTCCATGATATCTAAAACACTTCATTTCTTGCAATCTTTCTCCTTTCAAACTCAAACCCTGACTACAGAGATATGATATTTTTGAGTGCGTCAGGTAACTTGTGTGGGAGAGTGAAGGCATCTGCAATCATCAGACAGGGGAGAAAAATGTGGTTTCAGAAGTGGTAGAGGATGTGTGGATCTGATGTTTGCATTGAAGAATGTGTGTGAGGAATACTTAGATAAAAGGATGGATTTGCTTTTGGCATTTATGGATCTGGAGAAACGTATGGTAAGGTTGATAGGGATGCCTTGTGGAAGGTATTAAGAATATACGGTTAGGGAGGAAAGCTGCTAGAAGCAGTGAGAAGATCTTATCAAGGGTGTAAGGCATGTGGCATGTGTACGAGTAGGAAGAGAGAAGATTGAAAGGTTTCCATGTGAGAGTTGGTCTGCAGCAGGGATGTGTGATGCCACCATGGTTGTTTAATCTATTTATGGATGAGTTGGTGAGGGAGGTAAATGCGAGTGTCTTGGAAAAAAAGGGCCGGTATGCAAACTGTAGTGGATGAGAGAGCCTGCAAGTGAATTAATCGTGGTTTCCTGATGATGAAGCACTGGTGGCAGATTCGAGTGTGAAACTGTAAAACTTGGAGACTGGGTTTGGAAGGGTGTGAAAAAGTGGAAGTTGAGAGTAAATATGAATTAAATCAAGGTTATTAGGGTTAGCAGAATTGAAGGACAGGTTAGTTGGGGTGTAAGTTTGAATGGAGAAAAATTGGAGGTAGTGAAGTGTTGTAGATACCTGGGAGTGGACATGGCAGCTAATGGAACCATGGAAGCAAAAGTGAGTCACAGGGTGAGGGAGGGGGCGAGGCTCGGTGGACACTGAAGAATGTGTGATAAAAGAGATCGTTGTCAGGGAGGGCAAAAATGGGTGATTGAAGGTATTGTAGTACCAACACTGTCATGCGGATGCGTGGCATGGGCGGAGGAAGGTGTTGGATGTATTGGAAACGAAGTGTTTAAGGACAATATGTGGTGTGAGGTGGTTTGATCGAGTGAGTAACAGAGAGCAAGAGATGTGTGGTAATAAAAAGAATGAAGTTGAGAGAGCAGAAGAGGGTGCGCTTAAACTCTTTGGACATATGTAGAGAATGAGTGAGGAAAAGTTGACAAAGGATAGATGTGTCAGAAGAGGAGGGAACAAGAAGAACGGGGAGACCAAATTGGAAAAGGAAGGATGGAGTGAAAAAGATTTTGAGCGATCAGGGCCTGAGCATGCAATGGGGTGAAAGGCGTACACAAGATTGAGTGATCTGGAACGATGTGATATACAGGAGTTGACGTGTTGTCAGTGGATTGAAGTAGGGCATGTGAAACGTCTGAGGTAAACCATGGAAAAGTCTGTGGGGCCTGGATGTGGAAAGGGAACTATGATTTCGGTGCATTACACATGACAGCTACAAAATGGATGTGAACGGACGCAGCCTATTTGCGTCTGTTCCTGGCGCTACCTTGCAAACGCGAAAAACGGCAATCAAGTTTAAAACAACATATATATCCATATTCTAGTCTATATATATATATATATATATATATATATATATATATATATATATATATATATATATATAAGAGCAATATGTAAGAGCAATGTGATTAGGTTCAGTAGGGAGGAGGGACAAATAAATTGGGAGGTGAGTTTGAATGGAGAAAAACTGGAGAAAGTGAAGTGTTCTAGATATCTGGGAGTGGATTTGGCAGCGGATGGAACCATGGAAGCGGAAGTGAGTCACAGGGTGGGGGAGGGTGCGAAGGTTCCGGGAGCGTTGAAGAATGTGTGGAAGGCGAGAAGGTTATCTCGAAGAGCAAAAATGGGTATGCTTGAAGGAATAGTGGTTTCAGCAATGTTATATGGTTGTGAAGCATGGGCTATAGATAGGGTTGTGCGGAAGAGGGCGGATGTGTTGGAAATGAGATGTTTGAGGGCAGTATGTGATGTGTAGTGGTTTGATTGAGTAAGTAATGAAAGGGTGATAGAGATGTGTGGTAATAAAAAGAGTGTGGTTGAGAGAGCAGAAGGTGTATTGAAATGGTCTGGTCACATGGAGAGAATGAATGAGGAAAGATTGACAAAGAGGATGTATGTGTCAAAGGTGGAGGGAATGGAGGAGAAGTGGGAGACCAAATTAGAGGTGGAGGATGGAGTGAAAAAGATTTTGAGCGATCGTGACCTGAACATGCAGGAGGGTGAAAGGCGCGCAAGAAATAGAGTGAATTGGAACAATGTGGTATACTGGGGTCGACGTGCTGTCAATGGATTGACCCAGGGCATGTGAAGCGTCTGGTGTAAACCATGGAAAGTTTTGTGGGGCCTGATGTGGAAAGGGAGCTGTGATTTCGATGCATTATACATGACAGCAAGAGACTGAGTGTGAACGAATGTGGCCTTTTGTCCTTTCCTAGCGCTTACTTGCGGGGGGAAGGGGGATGCTACTGCTTGTGTGGCAGGGTGTCGACGGGAATGAATTAAGGCAAAAAGTATGAATTATGTGCATGTGTATATATGTATATGTCTGTGTATGTATAGATATGTATACGTTAAAATATATGGGTATTTATATGTGCGTGTGTGGACGTGTATGTATATACATGTGTATGGGTATTTATATGTGCGTGTGTGGACGTGTATGTATATACATGTGTATGGGTATGTATATGTGCGTGTGTGGACGTGTATGTATATGCATGTGTATGTTGGATGGGTTGAGCCATTCTTTCTTCTGTTTCCTTGCGCTACCATAAAGCTCTTGTTCAGACTTATGAACCAAGACACATCTTAAGAAACCCCTTGTATCTTCAGTAGGATCAGCAACATATTGATTATCAAAATGGCTCTTCAGGATCCTCAATCCATTAATCATGTTCTCATCTCGAAAAAATGTATCTGCCTAGTGGACAAGCTCAGCATGATCCAGCTTGATGATGAAGATCTAAGCTGCATGGTCCAGCTTATGATGAAGATCTAAGCTGCATGGTCCAGCTTGATGATTAAGATTTAAGCTGGTCAGTTTTGATGTTCCATTATTCACCAAAGTCCATGTTGACAATCTGTTGGAGTGTCTTTGGCGGAGGATTTTAACAAACGTACTTCACCATTACCTTCAAGTACCACTTTAGAGTTAAGTAAACTATGTGTTAGGGATTGTAAGTTTCACTTCATTAATAACCTCTACACAAAGCAGTTTGGTACAAGTATAGGAAATCCTCCCTCATGTCCTCATAAGTAATCTATATTTTTGACAGCGAGATGCTGTGCGACATCATACCACCTAATATCAAAAATTACAGGCATGTTGATGATATTATTTTGCTTTTGGCTTATAGATAAACATGAGACTTTATCTAGTACCACCTTGAATGGTTTGGTAAACTCAGTAAAGTTCACTCTTGAAAAATATGATAGATATTACTTTGGCATTGTTATACTGTAATATTCATAGGAATCGAATTAACCTAATATTTACCATATGCCTTAAACCCACAAATGCCCGTTCACATTTTCACACGATCACACTCTTCATCACAGTAAAGTGAAGCAGTGTGTGTGTGTGTGTGTGTGTGTGTGTGTCTGTATGTTCTCATCAGTGTTACTCGGAGCATATCGTATATATAGTTCAGGATTCAATGATGGTGAACTCTGCTGTATTTCTGATACCAGTTTGTAGATCACAGGATCCCAAACATTTCCCTGACTTAGCTAAGAATCTTGGTAGAGATTCCTGTAACAATGTTCAGCCCAAAGGATCATCTGTAAACAAAAAAATTGCTAGTATTACCCACTTGTGGGAACTTCCTTTTCTTAATGTTTTTGCGTAGTGGGAAACTTTTAAGACTTATGTAGACTTCAGTAAGAATAATACTGTTGGGGACGTCTTTTCAGAAGTTCTGTAACTGCTGAAAAGTGTTATATTTGAAATAGCCACTGTATGGTTAACAGTGTTAAGGTTCAACACATATATATTGTTACGTATGGTAAGAAATCATACAAATTCGCCTTTTCTCGTGTTTGCACGGTAGCGTTTAGCACAGCGGACGAAGCCTTAGAGGGAAATATCCTCACTTGGCCCCCTTCTCTGTTTCTAGTTCTTTTTTTCTTGAGAAGGTGAAAAAACAGGAGGGGAGGATTTCCAGCCCCCCGCTCCCTCCCCTTTTACTCGCCTTCTACGACACGCAGGGAATACATGGGAAGTATTCTTTCTCCCCTATCCCCAGGGATACACACACACACACACACACACACACACACACACACAAGGCGTTAAAGAGATGGCCTTTTTTAAGGTCTCTGCCCTTCCCATCTCAACAGACAAACAAATAAAAAAATAAATGTACTTTCTTACCCATCTTAGATTTATGTAACACCATAACCTCAAGTACCTCAAACTCCACCACTGTGAAGCGAAGAACACTTCCTCCCGTAGACTGACTTGGAGAGAGAGAGGGAGGGGAAAGGGTGGATAGGGAGGGCGGAGGAAGGGGGCAGGGAGGCCTTGGCTGCCGTTTGAGCTGGGAATCCAATACCTGGGTCAGGATGGATGTAGAACTTGTCCTATTTACAGGAAGGGGGAACTATTGTTTCGCCCAACTTTCTGACCACACCGTCTGTAAGAGTTGGACGAGTTTTCGTCACTCGTCGCCACAAGGGGGCCCATTGATATCTTCCTTCCCTTTTCCCCAGTCATCTTCAACTTTTTTTCTCTCTATTCTCATTCATCTGTCGTTTACTTATATACATATATATATATATATATATATATATATATATATATATATATATATATACTTATGTTTCTCATCTTTTTTTCCCTCATCTGCTTTCGTCTCTCTCTCTCTCTCTCTCTCTCTCTCTCTCTCTCTCTCTCTCTCTCTCTCTCTCTCTCTCTCTCTCTCTCCAACTGTGTTATATGACTGTGTTTCTCTTTTCATCTCCCTAGTAGAGAGAGAGAGAGAGAGAGAGAGAGAGAGAGAGAGACCCACGCAGCCAAAGCCTCTCCGGTATACAAGTGTGTCTGTATATCTCTCTTCATCTCTTCGGATTTGAAGCCACCTCGCCTCGCTTCTCCATTTCCCCCGTCAGCGTGAGAGGGGCCTAACACACAGACCCACACACACACACACACACACACACACACACACACACACACACACAGTAATTTGCACTGCGGGTTGTGACAGCTTCGTGCATCAATGGACAATGTTCACAAGGCTTCGCTGTATAGATGAATAATTCTCTCCGCCAATGCCAACAGAGCGCCGCTCTATGTGTATCTAGTCTTGCTCGCCGGTGTGAGAGGGAGGGAGGGAAGGAGGCAAGTGAATTAATCCTCTTGGTTGGTTGGTTAGCAAGTGTGAACAATGAGGTCGCTGTCAGGAGAGGGATGTACGTGTGTGTGTGTGTGTGTGTGTGTGTGTGTGGGTGGGTGGGTGTGGGTGTGTGGGTGAGTGTGGGTGTATAAGTTCTCAATCGTTTTAAGCTCTTGTTTTTCACTTTTCGCCCCTTTTTAGAGGTTTGGATCCTCCGTACTAGGGGGTTTAAAAAGGGCATCTACGTAGCTTTCATGGTTGTCAGACTCACGTATGGTTCTGTATCCTCCCTTCTAGTCTTCCTCCCTATCCTCAGCATGATAAGACAGGGCTAAAAAAAGGTGTAGAAAGGGATATATGAGAATATCCTCCGTACGTTCTTGTCACCGAGACCTTATCCAAGAAGTTTGGAGAGAAGCGGTTCCACTGTTCCCTCCTCCTCCTCCTTGCCACTGAGAGATCCCTCTTCCCGAGGTTGCAGTTCGACACCACAGCTGCATCAGCTCTATCAGACGGTCTAGGACGGAGTGGCAACACAACAGCTGCCCCATCCTCACTCACTGTGAACCTCATCAATATTCAGGAGAGGCCCCCCCCCCCCCCCACCGCCTGGCTGTTTGTGTATTGTCTGTCTTCAACACCACCCCCTTCCCCATACCCCCACCCCCTCCCCTCATCCCTGTTATATACTTCACTTACCTTCGGCCTTTGTATGAATCTAATTCATTTTACTGTTAATAATGGTAATAATAATCATGATAATGATAATATAAGATTATAATAATAATGATAATCACAGTGATGCTAATGGTGTCAATGATAGAGATAATGATGAAGACAATATAATGATAATGACAACAGTAATGATAATAATGATAATAATACCAATAATAGTAATGACAAAAATGATAATAATAATAATAATCATAATGATATCAATATTGATAATGATAATAATAACAATAATAATAGTATCAATAATAACTTCTCCCACGTCCAGTGTTGATGGGTTTCTAGATAATCATGTAGCAGATGACCAGAGCAACGACTGGTGTCATCAAGTCAGGCAAGAGCCACACAGACCTGCACGTTAAAACGTCTGGGGTGCCCGAGATACGGTAGAAGTCCCAGATGGTTGAGGAGACTGTGTGTGTGTGTGTGCGTGCGTGTGTGTGTGTGGATTGGGGGGGAGGTCGGTAGAGGAGGTCTTCGAATTACCAGACTCCTGAAGGTCTTTGGTAAGCTTGCTGTGTCGACGTAAAAGCTTAAATAAACGCTAAACTTTCTCTGAGTAAGCTGGGGAACGAGGAGAATGGAGAAGGGGGTGTGGTGTTTGGGGAGTATGATGATGATGATGATGATGATGATGATGGGTCACAGATGGTAATGGGTCGTAGCTCACTGTGAGACTGTGTTGTTTGTTGACCAGTAATGGGGAGAATGCATGAGCGATTCCAATCAGTCAGGGTGTTTTGACTGATGGACGAAAGCATTGGTGTATGTGTGTGTGTGTGTGTGTGTGTGTGTGTGTGTGTGTGTGTGTGTGTGTGTGTGTGTGTGTGTGTAAACGCTTGTTTGCCAATGGCGTCTCAGCAATGCCTAATCCTTGTATATCAACGGACTGTTCTACGTCTTCTGTGTCATTCTTGTATCTCCCCTGACGATGTGATCATGACACGAAAGTGCACTTGGGAACTTATCGTGTTTCATTTTCCTGTGGTTTTATGCATATACTAGATCAACCACACCACACACATATATATATATATATATATATATATATATATATATATATATATATATATATATATATATATATATATAACCAAAAACAGGTACCCAATTTACTGACTAGCCTTATGTGTGGATGAACATTTTGGTTGACTGTGGACCGACTGCAGCGGCCAGGATTCGAACCGATCCGGAATTTAACCGCTACACCACAGATCCAAAATTCATATTCCACAGAATTCAAAATATTTCCAAAACTGTAAGAAATAGCATTATTTCTTATTCCAGTGGTTTTCAATTATATTTCATTTTTCGCTGAAAGTACCCAAAACTTATCAAATTTCGCGGTACACTTATCCAAATATTCATCATATTTTGCGACACACTTATCCAAATGTTTATGATTTTTGAGTCACGCTTATCCAAATGTTTATGATTTTTGAGGCACGCTTATCCAAATGTTTATGATTTTTGAGGCACGCTTATCCAAATATTCACCATATTTCGCGGCACGCTTATCCAAATATTCATCCTGTTTCGTGGCACTCTTATCCAAATATTCATCCTATTCCTCGGTACGCTTAAATACCCTACTTATTACATATTTCGTAACACCTTTATAAATAGCCAGACATACATATATACATACATACATACAGACAGACAGACCATTCGGTTTATTTCGATAGAATTACGTAGTTGACGACTCTAGCTATATCCATAGGGCACATTTCTACAGTATTCAGTCACAAAATTGAGAAGGTCGTTTGCTGCAACAAAGAACAAAGATGGTTTGTGGTAAACAAAAAAAAAATTAGTACAATATTAATTATATTTCGCGGGACCCCTGTCCTATATCAATTATATTTCGCGGCGACACCTATCTTTAATTTTGTCCCTTAAATTTCACCTAAAGTCTGTGTTATCGTGTTTCTTAAATTTTTGCATTGGAGTACAGAACAATTATTTCATCTATTATATAAGAGAGGAGAGTGTCATATCCCTGCTATAATGTCAAACTGAAAATATACACCAATATATATATATATATATATATATATATATATATATATATATATATATATATATATATATATATATATATATATATATATATTTATGTATATATATTTATGTATATCAGAACACATGATAATCACATGCAAATCAATCCAAACGGTGGTCCAATGGTACGCTAACTGCCTGCTGTTCTCGGTAGACCAGGGTTCGACTCTCGGACTTGTAATGGCAACATTGCCTCCATATATCATTATATTACGACGATTCATGGGCGAAAACGTCCTCAAATCCCAGCTGGAAACGGATGGTAAATTCTGTAAACAGTTTAATCTCAGAATGGTGAACCTAATATCTTTAAAATCAGAAAATAACTTTATTATCATTATTCCTAGCTCTTATTGGGTAGTTCAGGTATATATATATATATATCTTTCTTTGTTTCATACTATTCGCCATTTCCCGCGTTAGCGAGGTAGCGTTAAGAACAGAGGACTGGGCCTTTGACAGAATATCCTCATCTGGCCCCCTTCTCTGTTCCTTCTTTGGAAAAAAAAAAAACAAGAGGGGAGGATTTCCAGCCCCCCGCTCCCTTCCCTTTTAGTCGCCTTCTACGACACGCAGGGAATACGTGGGAAGTATTCTTTCTCCCCTATCCCCAGGGATATATATATATATATATATATATATATATATATATATATATATATATATATATATAAAATCTTTGAAACCATACACGTGCAGCCTCAACCCATGACCACTATATTATAAGTACTTCATACTTTTTCGCGTCACTTAACACACTAACTTGATCCGTCATGTGAGGTTAATGTGTACACTGATATCGAATCCCAATTATTCCCACAGATTTTCATCTGAAAAATCTATCCCTTGCACTATTCAACTCCCTCGCTACACCTATCCATTTCCTCCGTGGTCTATCCCATTTTCTTACACCTTCTACTGTACTATTATATCAATTCGTGGCCAATTTATCATCCGCCATACGGCCTCGATCACCGTACCATGTTAAAAAGACTTTCGTCCATTTCCCCCTCTCAGTAATCCACCTACATCACATGTTCTTGACACATCCTCATTCTTAACTCTGTCTCTCCTCTTCATTCCAGCATTACCATCCAAGTAACCGATCCACAATGTTACTGGTCTTTTTTTTTTTTCTCTCCCAACTATCCTGACCTATATAAACCTCGGGTTTCGCATCCATATATCAGTATATGGACCAGCGCCACACTTTATGTATGCATACTACACAATTGATGGTTAGAATTCTTATCTCCCCATTTTCTAAAGACTTCAATGTACATACGTCCAATATTCTCTCTTTGTGCCATCTTTGCATGACTGTACTTGACCCAAGCTTTTCCTCTCCCATCCTCACACCCCAATATTTAAAGTCGTCCACAATTGCCAGTATTTTTCTCGTCATTTTTTGCTTACATCACATTGAAATGTCACATTATTTTTCGAATATTTGAATCATTTTTTGTTATCTTACGATTTCAACATCTTCCTCCTCCTCCTCCTTCTTCTCGTCCTCTTCTTCTTCCTTCCTCCTTGTCTTCCTTCTCATCCCGCTCCATACATCAAGGAAGTGGCCCACCAACATATTCAAATCATATTCTGATTTACGTGACAGCACAGCGTCATCTGCATACGACAACTCCCACTCAGTTCCTCCATGCCATCATTAAACACTCCCCCACCTCACTCCCATCTCACGTAGCGCCCCATCGATTCATAAAACACGGAAGTAAACATTGTAACATCATGCAGCAACGATGAAGCACTCCATTATCTCTTGTAGTCCTCTCACTCATATCACCGTTCACTCTCCCCAGATACAAACCTGTGATTGGAAAAGCACTGAATGACATTCAAGTGACATCCATATACACTTCTCAGGGTTATTTTCCTCTCCTCCTGTCCTTTTGAGAACTTATGGACATCATCTCTTTCTCTCGAAGTTTTCTTTTTTTTTAATCATATAATTGCAAAAATCTGGACTAAGAATGTATCTGTAAATATCTTCATAAGCTGGTAAGACAATTTTTCATCAATTCAGGTATCTACTGACTGAACACTTGGGAAAATATGAATATAAAATTGCTTTCTCTTATTGATGCTGCTCCATATGAAAATCCCGTAGTGCAGTAAGAGGTTCGTTGTAAGCAAGATCCTGTAGTAGGATTTTTCCAGTTTGTTCTATCGTGTTAAAAGTCCATGCAGGTGTACCTCACTGATTCGTAGTAGTACTTCCTTTCTCTATCTTCCCCTCTGGCTGTTATTGCTGGAGGGGCAAGAGGATGAGAAGATTTCTGTTCTATCCTTCCTTCATCCACTTAGGAACAAGAATAGTTAGACCTAAGTTCAAAACAGATAACTTAGGACATAGGCCACAAGATCCTTTCTCGTCTGTCTTCCCCACGTATTCCCTTCCGGGAACACACACACTACCTTCTTCTTCTTCTTCTTCTTCAACAACCATCTATAAACTCCACCTTCACAAATCAACAATAACCGTTCTTATTAAACTTGCAGAACAGAGAGTAACATTATCTATTTTGGTAAATCCATCAGTGACAAAGTTTCCAAAAATCTATAACGGGCCAGAGAGATCGAACTCTCTTCCTGCTCAATTCCTCCCACAAGACCGAAAAAAAGGAAAAAAAAAGAGCACCATTCTTGAAGTCCAGATTCCCTCCAAAGCCTAAAATACTCTTAAATCCTCCAGTGTCCATATTTCCTCCTAAACCTCCACCTTGTAAATCCCAAAGCTAGGTAAATCCTTCTTCGTTCCGGGCGTCTTAATCCCACCCTCTGACACCTGGGGATTACTACACCACCAATGCCATGCCCCACACGCCCTGGGTAGGAGGTGGGGAGCTTCCGCACTCCCCCTTCTTACTGGGGAGAAGAGGAGGAGGAGGAAGAGGAAGGGAGGGGAGATGCTCTTGAAAATAAACAAGCACACACACACACACACACACACACACGCACGTAAGTCTTTTAAATGGTTCACCTCACTCTGGAGGATCTCCCAGATAGACACAGAGAAACTCGCGCAGGCACGTACACACACAAACACTCTCTCTCTCTCTCTCTCTCTCTCTCTCTCTCTCTCTCTCTCTCTCTCTCTCTCTCTCTCTCTCTCTCTCGGCTGGGGGAGGGTGTGTGTGTACAATATTACCAGTACTACCCCTCCTGGGTGGGTATCGGAGGTGGGGGTGGGGATGTTAGTGACTTGTGCATTGTGAACCATCATTCCAGTGGCTGTCAAGTCTCACTCCTTTGGCCCAGGTAAGCTGGCTTATCTCGCTGTGTTCACCCACACGTGGGCTGTTTGGTGGCTGTCCGTCCACAGACATACAATCTCTCCACCTCTCACATGTAACACCACACAACACACACACAACGTTTTCTTCGCAACTCTATATCTTGTTTGCGATGAGCGCTACGCGCTATAACCCTACCATTTGGCAGAACTTCACCGTAAGTACTCGGGAGTATATTCATTGCGGTGAGCGCTACGCGCGTGTGGGGAAAAAAATATACTTCATGTTCCCTGAATCCTCATTTGGCATTGTATTTTGTTCACATAATGCTCGAATAAGTCAATATTTGAATATTTGTCTCATTCAATTGGTGTAAAATGTAATTGTAATTAATCTAATTGGTGTAAATCCTGATTGTATCTAATTTGATTGGTGTAAATCCCAATTGTGTCTAATTCAATTGGTGTGAATCCTAATTGTGTCTAATTTGATTGATGTAAGTATAATTGTGTCTAATGTAATTAGTGTAAATCCAAATTGTGTCTACATTAATTAAGGTAAGTCCTCGTTGTGTCATTTTTGATTGGTGTAAACCCTAATTGTGTCTGAATAAATTGGTGTAACTCAAATTTGTGTCTAATGTGATTGGTGTAAATCTTAACTGTGTCCGATTTGATTGTTATCAATCCAAAATTGCGTCTAAAGTAATTGGTGTAAGTCTTAATTGTGTCTAAATTATTGGTGTAAAGCCAAATTGTATCTAATCTAATTGGTGTCAATCCTAATTGTATCTAATTTAATTGGTGTCAATCCTAATTGTATCTAATTTAATTGGTGTCAATCCTAATTGTATCTAATTTAATTGGTGTCAATCCTAATTGTATCTAATTTAATTGGTGTCAATCCTAATTGAATCTAATTTAATTGGTGTCAATCCTAATTGTATCTAATTTAATTGGTGTCAATCCTAATTGTATCTAATCTAATTGGTGTCAATCCTAATTGTATCTAATCTAATTGGTGTAATCCTAACTGTGTCTGATTTGATTGGCGTGAAACCTAATTTGTATAGAAATATTCCTAATATCTCACCCCTGGATTTAACGCTTCCTTCTCCTCCCTACGAATTGGCGCCTTCCCCCCATGTTAAATCTCTTCAATATATAATGCCTCTCCTCTGGTTTTAAACCCTCCTCGTGACCTAATGCCTCTCCTCTGGTTTAAACCTTACTCTTGGATCAATCCCTTCTCTCTAGGTTTAAACACTTGTAATGATAAAACACCCAGTTTACTTCTGGTTAAAGCCATTCCCTCCCCTCCAGCTTCACCTCCTTTCTGCGCCCTCTTTACCCCCTGGTTTAAGCCTTCTTTATTTCCACCTCTTCCCCCTGTATATATTCTCCCAATGATTCATGAACTCCTCTACCCTTTGGTTTAATCCCTCCACATGATTCAGCATCTCTACCCCCTTTGGTTTCAACCCTTCTTATGATTCAAAACCTACTGTGCAATGTGGTTTTAAAACCTTTCATATGATTCAACACCTCCAAACCCCAGGTTTAAGTTCTTTTCATGATTATACACCTCTTTTGCTCCCTGGTTCAAAGCCTCCACATGATCCCACACTTCCTCCACTCCATGGTTCAAAATTTCTTATGATTCAACACCTTCTTCCAATCCCTAGTTTGAATCTTTCACATGATTCAACACCTTCTTCCAACCCCTAGTTTGAATCTTTCATATAATTCAGCACCTTCTTCCAATCCCTAGTTTGAATCTTTCATATAATTCAACACCTTCTTCCAATCCCTAGTTTGAATCTTTCATATAATTCAACACCTTCTTCCAATCCCTAGTTTGAATCTTTCATATAATTCAACACCTTCTTCCAATCCCTAGTTTGAATCTTTCATATGATTCAACACCTTCTTCCAATCCCTAGTTTGAATCTTTCATATAATTCAACACCTTCTTCCAACCCTTAGTTTGAATCTTTCATATGATTCAACACCTCCATCCCCCTGGTTTAAACCCTCCATATGATTCAACACTCTCTCACACGTCCTGATCTAAATCAACCCTATGATTCACCTCTCCTCCTCCTCCTGATTTAAAACCTCCTTATGATGATTCAACCCTTCCTTCACCCCGTGGTTGAAACCATCGCCCATAACTCCATCTCTTCTTCCCCATTCCTCTCCCCCCTCCTCCCCCTCCCCCCTACCGCCCAGATCCAGTCCTACAGAGAGAGGGGGGAGGGGGGGGGTAGGGGTCTCGGGGGGGGGGGGGGACTCAAAAATCGATGTTGTGGTGGTGTCCTGTGGCCGACGCCCGTGTTGGGTGAGGCATGCACGCGCGGGGCCTCCTGCATCGCCCTCGGCAGGAGAGACGGGGGACCTTCGGGCAGGGTGGAAAGATCCTGTAGGAGGAGGATGAGCAGGAGGGGGAGGAGGAGGAGGATCTTACGCAAGGAGGAGGAGGAGGATCTTACGCAAGGAGGAAGATCCTGTTGGAAGAAGACGACCTTAGCAGGGGATCGGGAGTGTCTTGTAGGAGGAGGGCAAGAGGATCCTGTAGGAGGAGAAGGGCTTTAAGCAGGGGGCTAGAAAATCCCGTAGGAGAAGGACCACCTTCGGCAAGAAGTACCTGTAGGAAGAGGGCCTTAGGCAGGGCAGGAAGATCCTGCAAGAGAAGTACCTTTGGCAGGGCTGGGAGACGCGATCCTTAGGCAGGGTACAAACATCCTGTGGAAAGAGAGGAGGTCTCAGGCATACGGCAGGAGGGTCCTGTAGAAGGGGCAGGATCTTAGCTAGTTCAGGAAGGATCCTGTAGGAGGAGGCCCTTTGGCAAGGGGGAAAGCTGAACAAGGGAGGGAGAGAGAGAGAGAGAGAGAGAGAGAGAGAGAGAGAGAGAGAGAGAGAGAGAGAGAGAGAGAGAGAGGAATATACTCTTAAAGTGAATGGTGGAGACGGTGTCGTGCCCTTCGGAGCGGAGTGTTGGAGAGGGAGATCGGCGCTCTGAGGGAGACGAACCTTCGTGAGTGGTCCACACTCTACTCATGGCAGCGTTCATGAGGTGGTGTAGCTGTCACAAAGAAAAGAAATGAGGTCCCAGTGAGAGAGACACCGAGTGGGCAGACAAATATTTCTCTCTCTCTCTCTCTCTCTCTCTCTCTCTCTCTCTCTCTCTCTCTCTCTCTCTCTCTCTCTCTCTCTCTCTCTCTCTCTGAGCAAGATACGTAGATGGAAATCCATAAGACACCCATGCATGGAAAAATTACCGTGGCGGTTTCTCGACGAACTCCATGACTGCATGACGACACGACACGACACACACACACACACACACACACACACACCCACACACACACACACACACACACACACACACACACACACACACACACACACACACACACAGCCGCCAAACCAATATCAATACATGACTTCCTCCATTCATGACTGGCATCAGCGTTGGGGAGACTTCGACTGAGGAGCCTTAAACTAACTCCTGTGGTATGCGACGACGAGACAGGAGGAGCCAAGGGAAGGAGAGACATCAGGACGAGACAGGAGGAGCTAGGAGAAGGCGAGAGAGGAGGAGCTAGGAGAAGGCGAGACAGGAGGAGCTAGGAGAAGGTGAGACAGGAGGAGCTAGGAGAAGGCGAGAGAGGAGGAGCTAGGAGAAGGCGAGAGAGGAGGAGCTAGGAGAAGGCGAGAGAGGAGGAGCTAGGAGAAGGCGAGAGAGGAGGAGCTAGGAGAAGGCGAGACAGGAGGAGCTAGGAGAAGGCGAGACGGGAGGAGCTAGTAGAAGGCGAGACAGGAGGAGCTTAGAGAAGGCGAGACAGAAGCCAAGTAAAGGTGAGACAAGAGGACGAGACAGAAGGAGTCAAATAAAGGCTAGACAGGAGGAGCCAAGTGAAGGCGAGACAGGAGGACGAGACAGAATGAGCCAGGTAAAGACGCGACAGGAGGAGCTTATTAAAAGCTAGACGGGAGAAGCCACGTCTTGAGAGGATCTTCTGGTCACGTCATGTATAGCTCAGGGGAACAGAGACGTACCTTTGCTTCGTCTGATTTAAGATATGTTAGAAAATGAAGATGTGAGAGAGTAACTTTAACCATATTTTCCTCTGTAGTTTATGCATTTACATCCTTACTCTCTATTACTCTGCCGGGATCAAACCTAACCAGTCTATTATCTATCTACACTTTATACCATATGATACAAACCTGTGCGTACGTATAGCATTTCTATAACTTACTCTCGTCTCTAATCAACTTTGTCTAAGATGTGCTGATAAAGATACATTAGAAAGAGAATCCTTCGTCTAACATTTCTCGTGAGGAGGTAGGCCCCGCTCATAGCCACGGAAGGATGTATCATGTGGATGGTTTATGGTATATCCTACGCCTCCCGTTACACAGGATTAGAAGGAAGATAAAGTAGTACACATAATGTGCATATTTTTATGTTGAGACGGCACAGGGAACTGAATGTCTTTATCAAAGCCATCTTATTAACGTTATATATATATATATATATATATATATATATATATATATATATATATATATATAGATAGATAGATAGATAGATAGATAGATAGATAGATGATAGCTAAAACAACTGGAAATTCACTGAATATTCGTGATTGCTTTACAGAGGTTTTATCTTTGTTTGTCAAAGTTTCACTGTTGCAGTTACTGGAAAGCAAATTGCATCTTTATTTCTCCACTACAGTGTGTGTGTGTGTGTGTGTGTGTGTGTGTGTGTGTGTGTGTGATATCACTTCCCTTTCATCTCTCTGTACATTTTCTAGTCATTAGATCCTAGTAACAGTCCCCTTCGTCATTTAGTATCTGCGTTTCTTGGCATCTTTTGTGTGCCCTTGGAGGGATAAACGTTCATTTCCATACGAGAAAGTTCCATACTGGGGGAGAGAGAGAGAGAGAGAGAGAGAGAGAGAGAGAGAGAGAGAGAGAGAGAGAGAGAGAGAGAGAGAGAGAGAGAGAGAGAGCACATAGGAAAACAGGTAACAGAAGACCTGGTGGTCTATGACGAGGTTTTCTGCCGTAGGAAGGTGACTGGAACCTAAATAGATATCTTATATAGAGGGAGGGGAGAACAGAGAGAGAGAGAGAGAGAGAGAGAGAGAGAGAGAGAGAGAGAGAGAGAGAGAGAGGCCCCATATCAGGTCAAGACGACACATCCCCACCCTCTCTTTATATAACTCTCACCACCAACTCAAATATTCTGTGGAGATATGGCCGTCCTCTTTGAAATATGAGGTTGTTTAACATGGGAATATATATATTCCTGTATGTCCACGGGGAAATGAAACACGGTAAGTTCCCAAGTGCACTTTCGTGTGATAATCACATCATCAGAGGAGATTCAAGAAAGAGAATCAACAGTCAGTTGACAGCTACGTCTCTTCGTTGTATATCAATTTATATTTCTTTCTTGTATCACCCGTGATGATGTGATTATTGCACGAAAGTGCACTTGGGAACTTATCGTGTTTCATTTCCCCGTGGACATATAGGAATATACTTGATCACGCGCTCAATTGCGATATTTTCCTTTATATATATATATATATATATATATATATATATATATATATATATATATATATATATATATATATATATATGAATCAGGGCATGTGAAGCGTCTGGGGTAAACCATGGAAAGCTGTGTAGGTATGTATATTGCGTGTGTGGACGTATGTATATACATGTGTATGGGGGTGGGTTGGGCCATTTCTTTCGTCTGTTTCCTTGCGCTACCTCGCAAACGCGGGAGACAGCGGCAAAAAAAAAAAAAAAGAAAAAAAAAAAATATATATATGTATATATATATATATATATATATATATATATATATATATATATATATATATATATATATATATATATATGAATAAAATGTCCACGACGATCATCATCTTTATGTGTGTGTGTGTGTGTGTGTGTGTGCTTGTGTGTGTGTGTGTGTTTGTCTTGCTGTGAGCCTCTGGCTGAAGCATTCGTCCCTCCGTTGTTGCTCCTTACTGACGCTCACTCGTGCTGGCGAACCCAAGAAGACGATGAATCTGGTCAACGTGCATCAGCCATGGTAGTTCCTATTTCCTGAACTCTCCTTTGTTATATTTTTCCACAGAACTTCTTTTTTTTTTTTTCTTCCCCACACGTGGCGTGGCGCTGTAGGTCACTGACGTAACGCAAAACGTATCCATTCATGATTGTCTTTATTTTACGAATTTTATCACAGACATACAAGATATATTGAGATCATTACAGTGGTGCGGGGCGAAAGGACGCCACATCTTCGCTGTTCTTTTGTGGCCTTCGGGAGCGCCCTCTTCGGCGCCTACTGCCGGAGAAAGGGAGCTCTCGAGGGGGACCTATCTCTATTACAATTATGACTAGATGTGAGCAAAGCTTACAACCAACAACATTCTGTACAACATACAATTGTTATTTTTTTCCATACACTGGACACTTATTTTACATACACAACAAATCTTATTCATACGTTGAAAAAAACTCCATACAAAAGAGATTCGTGGGGGGGAGGAGGGGGGGGGAGAGAAGGAGGTAGTTGGAGTGGGGGGACGGGGGAGGTAGGAGGTAGTAGGCAAGGGGAGGTGAAAAAAGCAGATGACAACAATGATATTTTGACACTTAAAGCGTTCTCATGGCTTAGGGGAGGGGGGAGAGGAGGGAGGGAGGGTGTGGGGTTGTTTTTCTTTAAGAGGGGGAGGGGGGGGGGGTTGTTGTTGTGGGGGGGGGTGGGTTGAGGGGTTGGGGGGGAGAGAACACCTCACACTTGAGTCACGTTACGACGCTTCGGCTCCACAGACGCTGTGGTCGCGGCGGCGGCTGCGGCTGCGGCCGTGGCCGCTGCACGGGCGGCCAGAGGCGGCTTGGGCGCGACGGGCGGTGGCACCTTGGACCTCACGGGAGCCTGACTCGTGATAACAGCCTCCTCGGGACAGGGCGCGTACATGGGTGGCTGCGATTGGCTGTAGGAGATTTCGCCAACGAAGGACGGTATGTCTGCTGGGTAGTTCGCAGCGTCGGCGGGGTAGGAGAGTTCTGAGGGTTGTGAGACGATCTCGTGGGTGTAGACCGTGGAAGCCTGAGACGACTGTGAGGACAGGCCTGGTGTGTAGGGCGGGAGCTCCTCGTGGCTATACCCAGGGTGGTAAGGGTATGGGTAGGGTGCGTAGGCGTCGGTGGTGTATGGGGGCTGGTAGGCTGGGGGGTCTGAGTGCGTGGTGGAGGGCGTCTGTGAGCTCGGGTAGGAGTGCGTGCCGGTCAGAGTCACGTCGGGAAATGGGTCCTGCAGGTTCTGGTACTGGGCCAAGGATCCGGACGCCTCGACCAGTGGGCCGCTCGTCATGGAGACGCGACGCTCGTGCTCCTGCAGGAGTTTCGACACCCCCCAGGACTGTATGGGTGACAGAGGTCTGCCATCCTTGGCCACTGCCACTTCCCCGTCTTTGACGGCACTGTCCACCGAGTCGTGACTCTCGTCCTGGTCCACCATCAGGGTGGAGTTGGTCTTGATGACCACGCTGCGGTTGGCCTCCGTCTTCTCGCTGTCCTTCTTGTGTTGGTGGCGGCGGCGGCGCGCGACGTGACAGTAGCAGAAGGTGGCGAGGACAGCCACGATGATGAGGAACCCTCCTACAGATCCGACGATGACCGCCATATCCTCCAGGTTGATGCCTGCTACTCTGACGGGCTGGGTGACTCCACGTCCCTGGGGCTCCGCCAGGTCGCTAGTGGGCTCTAGGGTGCGAGGGCTGGTCACCAGGGGCGGCGTGGTGGGTGGCTGTGGCACCCAGAGCGAGGCGATGTTACTCACGCCCCCGCGGTTACCGGCCTCATCGACGGCGCGGATGGCGACATAAACCATCTGGTCATATCGGTCTACCTGAATGGCCACAGCCTGCTCGGTGCCCACCAGCACTGGCACGGGCATGCCGCTGATACGCTCGCCGTCGAAGGCCTTAGCCTCCGGCCAGGAGCTGGCCAACACAGCCTCATAGTAGTGGGCGCGGTCCCAGTCGTAATCGTCCCCTGGCGCGGTCCACCGCAGAGATACCTCGCGCGTGGTGAGGTTCACGAAGGAGCGGAGGTCGAGGATCCGCGTGGGAGGGACGATGTCTGAGGTGGGTGGTGGGGACACAACGTCCAGGACGCCATACACGACCGATCGCTGGAAGGGCGCCACGGGCTTGGCGTGCTCGTACTTGATGATGCTCCCGCAGCAGGTCTGCTTCTCCTTGTCAGCGTACATCCGACTGTGTCGGGTGAAGGCGTCGTTGATGGGCGCCCGCGCCAGACCGCTGTTGTGGTCGACGTGGACGCTGAGCTGGTAGTGTCCCGGCTCGCCGTGTAGGCTGGGCAGGTAGCGTGAGTACACCCCATCTCGACCAGTGATGTCCGGATCTGTAGATGAACAGAGAGTAATACATGAGCGCGTTTGTAGAGAACATATCTAGACAGAATTTTATCTCATGGCTACCTTTGGCATTCCCGTGGCTGAGAGAGTAAATTAGCGCAAATTACGCAAATGACAGGCATCAGGTAAGACACTCACCTCCAAACCCATTGTCAAAAAGGTCGATCAAGACAGAGTCGTAGTTGTTGCCGCTCGTGTTGGTGCCCAGACGCTGGAGCTTGGCCGTGACCTTAGCATTGATGACGGGCACCTCGCCGTCCTTCACCTCCGCGTAGATGATGATGGGAGACGACGGGTCGGTCAGGTTGATGGCTCTGTTGGGCGCGTTGGTCCAGAGCCTCAACCCGATCTTGCGGGTGATGCTCTCCTTGGCCGTGACCTGGATGTGGAGGCCCTGGTGCGAGTCGGCGCGGTTCTCGACGCGGTAGTGCCACTGTCCCCTCTCCGCGTCGGGGATGTTGACGAAGATGACGTTGGCGTCGCCATCCTCCTCCTGCATGTTGACGGGGGCGATGGTCTCCCCAGAGGGTGCTGTCAGCTGCACTGTGTTGCCCACATGGTTCAGGTCGTAGTAGTAGATGGAGAACCGGGCGTCCGGGCCGAGGGAATCGTCCAGGGTGAAGGATCCCACGGACATGGAGGCGATGCCGCCAGGGTAGGCGGTGCTGTGGATGATAACTGGGGCGCCAGGAGCTGCCGGGGGCTCACTGCGTCTCACAGCAGCGAGTAGGGCGTCCATCAGAGCCACCATCATGCTGACCTTAGAGTCATTCCCGACTCCTTCGTCCATGACGGTGAAGGAGGAGCCCCGGGTTGAGGCCACCAGGGACTGGAGACCGTCTGTAGCAGTGCCTCCTCCCCCTCGGCGCTCCGTCAAGGGGTAGAGGACAGTGTCCACCCGAACACCGCGGGTGGTGGCTAAGCGAGTCATCTCCTCCATCTCTCGCTGGTGCGCCGCGCCCTTCCCCGTGGTCACGAGAATTACCGTGGCACCAGCGGCTCCTGCTGGGTCCGTTTCCAGAGTCCTGAGGGCCTCCTGGAGTGCGCACAGGACGCACTTGTTGCTCTCCGGCACCGGCGACGGGTTGCGCGGGAGGGACGATCCCACCCGCTGACGCACGTCGGAGAGGGAGTCCATCTTGGAGAGCGGGGCGGCTGTGTGGGCGACGGAATTGAAGACGACGAGAGCCACGTAGTCGCCGTCGGGCACGTCGTACACCACCACCCGTCGCACCGCCTTGCGCACGAACTCCCACCGTCTCTGCAGGTTCATGACGGCCGTGTCCTCCACGACCAGCACGATGCGCGCCGAGCTCTCCTGCATGAAGCGCAGCGTCGGCCTCAGCGGTGCTGTGGCGTTCGGCGGGCTGTTCCTGCGGAGGGAGAGAAGAAGACGGGGATGTAGAGAGACGCAAGGCGAGGAAGAAAAGAGAGAGACAAAGAGAAATATTTCATCATATCACAATATTCAGGGGGGGGGCGTCAGAAGGCTCAAAGACTCACCTCCCGTCGATAAAGTCTTGGGATTGAAGGATGATGTCCCAAGCCGGGCGGCCGCTACACTGGGCGTTGTGTTTCGTGGGCGCCTCGGGCGTGTGGGCCGCGGTGGTACAGAAGGGCAAGGGCGTGATCTTGTGCGTGTTGCAGGTGTTGGGGCGCGGGACGTTCGTCTTGGGGTCGCGGAAGGTGGGCGGATAGAGCGGATCGTCCGGGTAGCCGCGCTCCTCAAACACCCCCCACCGGAACTTGACCCACTCGGCCACCAGGAGGCGGGCGGCGTGGATGTAGGTGTCGTTGGTGGTGGCCCTCAGGAGGTCGCCGCCCATCTGGATGTAGTCGCCCTGCCGCCCGCACCCCTGGCTCTGCTGGGCCCACGGCCGCGACCCGAAGACCGGGTGCGCTGCCGTGACTCGGATGTGGGCTTCGGTCGGCGCTGCGGAGGCCGTGAGGGGCGTGAGGAAGGAGCAGGTGAGGGCGTCCGTTCTCCAGGTGCGCGGCAGGGCGACCATCACCTCCCTGAGCGATGCGCGCCCGGCCGTGGCCGCCCACAACACGCCCGAGAACTCTATCAAGACACTCTGGAACAATGAGAAGACAGATCACGTGAATGGAGGAATAAGAGAGAATGTTTGACATTACTGGAACATGGCTATGGGTCTCTCCCTCCCGTTTTAATTTTTTCCAAAAGAAGGAACAGAGAAGAGGGCCAAGTGAGGATATTCCCTCTAAGGCTCAGTCATCTGTTCTTAACCCTACCTTACTCATGGCGTAGCCTCGAGCAGGTGAAGTCTTGCGTGTATGTCAAGAGGCCTTCTTGTCCTAGAGAGACCAGCTTAACCCTGCTCCCCCATGGAGCGCATCCCAAGTCACTTCGCAATAAATGACTTCAAGTATCCGGTAATACTACTGTTCAGTCACCTGTTAATCAATATAACAAAGTGTCATGAAATAGGCCCTCAATGCTATATTACACTGGGTCTTCATCTAAAGATCTGTTTGTGATGGTAGACATGGGACGTAAACATTACAGTCTTCGTTGTAACAGAGACAAGGAACCGCTAAGGCTGAAATTGGGTATAACAACCATTTCGTTGACTTTAAGGACTATGGGCACTAGTGATGGGCTAGTGGAGTGGGGTATGGGTAGGTGGACAAGAGATGAAGATAAACACATAGAGCACAACAGTGAGACGGCCTCGAGAACGAAGGTACGACCCTTGAACACGACAGTAAGGCTCTAGAACGACGGTACGACCTGTGAGCACGACGGTACGGCTCTAGGACGACGGTACGACGCGTGAGCACGACGGTACGACCCGTGAGCACGACGGTACGGCTCTAGGACGACGGTACGACCCGTGAGCACGACGGTACGACCCGTGAGCACGACGGTACGGCTCTAGGACGACGGTTCACCCGTGAGCACGACGGTACGACCCGTGAGGACGACGGTACGACCTTGATAATAACGGTACGACCCGTCGTCTCGCTTCTTTCTCTATTCAAGTCGTTCGTTTGCTTGGCTCTTACTTCCATATGTTTCCTGAGGTCGTCCACTCACGCAGACGGCCAAACGGAACGCTGGTATAACGCATACCTTGCTATGAACACGACGGGAGGGCACGGCACGTGAGCACGACGGCACGCACCACTCGTGAGCACGACGGCACGCACCACTCGTGAGCACGACGGCACGTGCGAACTGATGAACACGACTGTATGACCTGAGAGATCGACGACAGGAAGCCAGAACAAGATGGCCTAGTGTGTGTGTGTCTCGAGGACCCTTGAGCACAATGGTTGGAGGTGTGTGTGTGTGTGTGTGTGTCGCATAGCATGGTGGAGGTGGGCGAGCGAGGACGTCTATGTGATGACGCGGGTGTGTACAGTAAAGTGGACAACTAATGACTAGGATAGCATTGGGAACACACCACTGGGGTAGGCAGCGTAGGCCTTGCGCGCGCGCACTCTCTCTCTCTCTCTCTCTCTCTCTCTCTCTCTCTCTCTCTCTCTCTCTCTCTTGCCGGAGGAGGAGGAGGAGGAGGACCTTCTCTCATAAACTATCCGGATACCTTCGCCTCGGCGCTCACCTCTGCCCCACCCACCCAGTGGCGCGGGTCACCACCACCACCACTGCTGAGGTCCCGCTACGTGTTCCTCACCCCTGCCCACCCCACACCTCAGCTTTTCCCAGCTTCGTGTCTCACGAGGGGATGAAGTATTCGAACCTGGGGTTCTTGAGTGCGAGTGAGAGACACAGAGAGAGAGAGCTTTCACAAAGTCTCTCGCCTCTCATTCTTTGTCTCCTTAGAAGTTCGCGGTCCTAGAAGCACAGAGAGAGAGAGAGAGGGAGAGAGAGAGAGAGAGAGAGAGAGAGAGAGAGAGAGAGAGAGAGAGAGAGAGAGAGAGAGAGAGACCAATTAGTCTCTTATGGTTCTTGCGTCTCTCCTCAAAAAAATCGATGTTTCACACGGGTCTGTGGAGATAAGGTCTCTTAAGATCGACGTGGACCATCTTCTGGTCATCTCAAACTCACCCTCCACCCTCCTATCTCTCAGATCTCTCAGGTGTTCTCACCGCCTGGTCCTGTATGTACCCACGGTGTCTGTTTCACCAGGTTGGAGCCAGATATATCTCTCAGTATATCTCAATATGTCTTTTCAAGTTATATTTTGACACACAAGAAATTTGCCTTTCTTGTACATCTTTTTTTAACGTAAGATCAAAAAGACAATATGAAGACTATTAATGTAATTATGATCTGACATGAGCGAAGTAGACAGACATGATCTGAAATATCTATTACATGCCAGATGATGGGGCAATGTATGGCAACACGAGACTAGATGTCATAAGAATATATTTCAGCCTAGTTTACCCCAGAACCCACAGCAACTAAGTTTCCCCACGAACCCACAGCAACTAAGTCCACGAACCTACAGCAAATAACTTTCCCCCTACAGTAAAAAAATATCCCCAGAACCCACAGCAGCAAAGATTGGTTAGACACACACACACACACACACACACACACACACACACACACACACACACACACTCACACTAACAGGGATATACCAGACTTATAGGTCAAACGAAACATACTGCTGTGAATCTGTCATAAAAAAAAATGAATATGATCTCAACGTATTTGCCATCCTTTGTGGCCATGTTTCACCCAGTGGTCTCCACTGGATAGAAAAAAAGAAACGATATTCCAGAACGGTTCAACCATCCGAACAGTGACGTAACGGGAATATGAACACATTCAATACCACGATAAATGTCAGAAATCATCGGTCAGGACTGTATTCCGTGACACACATACACACACACACACACACACATACACACACACACACACACACACACACACACACACACACACACACACATACACTGTGTACACACACACACACACACACACATATATATATATATATATATATATATATATATATATATATATATATGTTTGAGGACAATGTGTGGTGTGAGGTGGTTTGATCGAGTAAGTAACGTAAGGGTAAGAGAGATGTGTGGAAATAAAAAGAGCGTGGTTGAGAGAGCAGAAGAGGGTGTTTTGAAATGGTTTGGGCACATGGAGAGAATGAGTGAGGAAAGATTGACCAAGAGGATATATGTGTCGGAGGTGGAGGGAACGAGGAGAAGAGGGAGACCAAATTGGAGGTGGAAAGATGGAGTGAAAAAGATTTTGTGTGATCGGGGCCTGAACATGCAGGAGGGTGTAAGGAGGGCAAGGAATAGAGTGAATTGGAGCGATGTGGTATACAGGGGTTGACGTGCTGTCAGTGGAGTGAATCAAGGCATGTGAGGCGTCTGGGGTGGACCATGGAAAGCTGTGTAGGTATGTATACACGTGTGTGGACATGTGTATGTACATGTGTATGGGGGGGGGGGGGTTGGGCCATTTCTTTCGTCTGTTTCCTTGCGCTACCTCGCAGACGCGGGAGACAGCGACAAAGTATAAAAAAAAAAAAAAAAAAAAAAAAAAAAATATATATATATATATATAGGTAGACAGATAGATAGATATGGATGTAAGTATGGAGAGAGAGAGAGAGAGAGAGAGAGAGAGAGAGAGAGAGAGAGAATAAACGAAAAATATAGCCCAGATAAAGTCATGTATGAAAAGTATTTTAAAAAAAACAACTCAAGATCACAGCAAATAACCCATTTAGAATCCTATTGAAAACAATTCTATTCTTTAACACAATCAACATAAATAGAGATAGTTATAACCAGTAAAGTATCTGAGCTTAAAGATAAAGAGAGAAAGAAAGCTTTCTCTATTATCCTTTCCTTATGTATCATTGTAGTTCATGCTTCCATTCTGTGCCATGGTTTTACTATATAATTCATGAACCTACTATATTATTCATACATCTTCTTAATCATTCATAAATGCAATTTATCACTCATCATTTTGTTATATAATTCATAATTTCACTTTATCATTCATGACTTCACTATAACTCATGATTCCACTATATATAATTCATGATTCCATTTCATTATTCGAAATTCTACTTTATAATTCGTGATCACTTTATAATTCGTAGCAACTTTATAATTCGTGAACACTTTACAATTCGTGACTTCACTTTATAATTCGTGACTTCACTTTACAATTCGTGACTTCACTTTATAATTAGTGACTTCACTTTATAATTAGTGACTTCACTTTATAATTCGTGACTTCACTTTACAATTCGTGACTTCACTTTATAATTCGTGACTTCACTTTATAATTCGTGACTTCACTTTATAATTCGTGATTCTACTTTATATTTCATAGGATTCCACCACGTCCTTCTCACAAAACTTAACATTTTATAAGTGCAAGTGTACTACTACAGGAGCATCCATAAGTGATTATTCTGAGCCAAGCTTAAAGAGCCATTTCTGAGTCTGACCCAGCGACTCAGCTTTGAGAAAGACTCACAGCAACTCCTAGGGTAACTCATAATAATTACCTCCCCACAAAATACTAGACACCTCCCCCACACTTGTCAAACTCCTCCCCCACACTTGCGTCTCGGATATCACCCCAAATATGTCAAACACCTCCCCATTCTCGGGGGGTCACCACACACCCCCAAAACTACTGAAAGACCTCCCCCACGATCCCTCTACTCCCCTCCTGCTGAGCACAGCGCCCCCCCACACACACCCAACCCATCCACCCCTACATCCTCCCACACATCCACAAACCCCCTTCACCTACACCCACACCCTAGCGGCATGGACCAAGTGGGGCATACACCACCTCACAGCTCGTTTCCCATGACACACACACACACACACACACACACACACACACACACACTTTACAGAGATGTGTAATGCAAAAGAACAGAGAGGAATTCAAATAGTAACAGCCCATCCGAACTTAGAATAGGCTATCCTGAACTTAGACAACGCCTCCATCCGAACTTAGAATAGGCTATCCCGAACTTGGACAATACCGCCATCCTTCGAACTTAAGACAGTCCAATACCGAACTTGGAGAGCGCCATCACCCGAACTTAGAATAATAGTGTATAGTGCATTGTGAGAATACACGTGGTCTTAGAATTACCCTTAACACCTGAAGAAGGTGATTAAACATTATTCAGTTGGTGGATACAGGTAGTTAGACATAAGATGGCCTTAATAACCCCAGGTAGTTGTAGGCCTATAGACCAAACTACCTCGAAATCAAATTTAAACTTTTATGATATACAAGCGAATAGTGTCTGTGCTCCACAGCCATCGAGGGAAATTTCGAATAAAAAAAACACACACCAGAAACTGGAATTCCTCTCTCTCTCTCTCTCTCTCTCTCTCTCTCTCTCTCTCTCTCTCTCTCCTGACCACAGCAAAACACATTCTACAACCACAACGCATTGTCTAGTACGAAGATATACCAATTTATCACAGTATATCTTTTTGTAATCGAAACAACATGCGCTAACAACCATTACATTAATCAAACACTATCACCATCATACAGATAACCCTACTAACA
This sequence comes from Panulirus ornatus, assembly GCF_036320965.1. Lineage (NCBI taxonomy): Eukaryota > Metazoa > Arthropoda > Malacostraca > Decapoda > Palinuridae > Panulirus > Panulirus ornatus. The sequence continues at coordinate 96,429,759 of NC_092224.1, read as the reverse complement.
ACATGCGCTAACAACCATTACATTAATCAAACACTATCACCATCATACAGATAACCCTACTAACCAATGCACACCCTCATTTTCCTATCCCCATTGCCTAAGTCACCAATACACACCCTCATTTTCCTATCCCCATTCTCTATTACTAACCTAACACCAGACAACCATACTCCACACTCACCTCACGGGAACTAGCAGTTAGAAACACGTACACACACGAATACACACGCTTCACTTTACGTGTTACTTCACGATGGGTTTCGGAGGTCTTCTACCCTCGCCACATCTCTCAGGACAAATGCGTACACCTGTTACACACACACACACACACACTACACACACACTACACACCAAGACACACGTACTAACAAAGGGCAGCTCCCTCCTCCAGGAACCGAGGTCCTAGGGCCTCCCCACCTCCCCTTCAGATGACTCCCACACAGGAACAATTACGAGTTTCGCCTAAGCAGTCACGCCGAAGATAGACACACAATTACTCCACCCACTTAGCATTCATGAGACGAGCAACACCAGGGCAAGCTAGACACACCACACACACCCACACACACACCACCTCCTGCTGCTGCTGCTGCTGCTGCTCCACCAGACACATACACACACACACACACACACCTCACCCTCCTGGTCCACCAACCCGCTACTGTTGGCTGAAGGGCACGGCGTCGCGATCACGAATTTTGTGCTGCCGGAGTCGATCCCCCTCTAAAGAGAGAGTGTGGGAAGCGTGTGTTTATATATATATATATATATATATATATATATATGTATCGATTTGCTCGATTAGATTTGACTGATGAAACTTAGAAATGTCTATGGTGTCTACATCATCTATATGTTCTGTTACGGTCTTCATGCAACATATAGATATACTGGTCTTCATGCAACATACAGATATACTGGTCTATATCACTGGAACCATTTAGATATTCTTGAGAAAAAAAATGAGATTATTTCGAACTTGATACTTAGTTGTGGACCCAGAAAGAACGATAAGACGGAAGCCGTGTTTTGTGGACAAAGGTGCGTCCAATCAGCGTAAGGTGCACAATAGGGTATGGGGGACCAACGAGAGGAGGAAGAAGAGGAAGAAAAAGAATAAAGAGGAAGAAGAAGAAGAAGAAGAAAGAAAAAGAAATGAAAAATAAGAAACGAAAAGAGGAAGAAGAAGAAGAGGAAGAAGAAGAAGAGGAAGAAGAAGAAGACGAAGAAGGAAGAAGATAATGAAGAAATAGAAGAAGAAGAAGAAGGCGACGAGGAAGAAGAAGATAATGAAGAAATAGAAGAAGAAGAAGAAGGCGACGAGGAAGAAGATAATGAAGAAATAGAAGAAGACGATAAAGAAGGAGAATAATAATAATGATAATGATAATGATAATAATAATAACAACAACAAGAAGAAGAAGATAGAGATGTAGAAGACGAATAAGAATAAGAAGAAGAAGAAGAAGAAGAAAAAGAAAATACGAAGGGCAGATTCGAAGGTGGTGGCATTAGACTTGATGATGACTGTGTGTCAGTTCCAGTGTTGATGACTGTACGGGTGTTGAGCCAGTGATGACCAGCACGACTGATGGGCCGCCCCCGTGTGATTAATGAGACGACAAGCTGATGAAATATGATGAGAGAGGCACGTCAATGCGCAGCAACTGATTACCAAATGACTAATATTAATCATGTGGGACCGGATGACCTTTCCTCTCAAACTCTGGTTTCTCTCTCTCTCTCTCTCTCTCTCTCTCTCTCTCTCTCTCTCTCTCTCTCTCTCTCTCTCTCTCTCTCTCTCTCTCTCTCTCTCTCTCTCTCTCTCTCTCTCTCTCTCACGGAAAGTTATCCTCCCAAAGGTCATGTTCGTTCGGGGTTGCAGTAGCGGCCAGTCGCAATTATGCAATTATGAACGAGTTCAAAAGTAATTCTCTCTCTCTCTCTCCTCTCTCTCTCTCTCTCTCTCTCTCTCTCTCTCTCTCTCTCTCTCTCTCACACACACACACACACACACACACACACACAAACACACACAGCTTATGACCACACATTCTATCTACCGCAACAGAAAAAGAAAATAAAAATACCGAGAGATATCATCTCCTTAAACTTTCAAAAACTTTTAGATAAATTAGATGACCTTCCTCTTAAAACGGGCAATAACCATAAAATAGACCTACCTATTTTCCCCCACCTTCCCGTTTTCCATCCCTAACTTAAATGTGCTGGAGAAAATGGTGTAGAAAACGGCGGAGGAATCATTGTATAATTTCTATCTTGAGTGTTATGTGTGGCACTATTTCTACTGCCTTACATACGGACCGCAGCCTCCAACAGCCTGACTGAACAAGGGAAGGTCTTCTAGCTCCACAGCTTCATATGGGACCAAGCTGGCGTGTCGCCCCCACTATACACCCTCTGGCTCTGGGGGAAGAAGACCTCCCAGACCATCGTAAGGTATGCGTAAGGTAAGGCGAGGTCCCAGACCCAGCTGTGGGGGGTAGAAGACCTCCAAAACCATCGTAAGGTATACATAAGGTAAGGTAAGGTCCTAGACCCAGCTGTGGGGATAGAAGACCTCCCAGACTATCGTAAGGTATATGTAAGGTAAGGTAAGGTCCTAGACCCAGCTGTGGGGGTAGACCTCCAAAACCATCGTAAGGTATACGTATGGTAAGGTACTGGACCCAGCTGTGGGGGATAGAAGACCTCCCAAACCATCGTAAGGTATACGTAAGGTAAGGTAAGGTCCCAGACCCAGCTGTTGGGGGTAGAAGACCTTCAACGCCATCGTAAGGTATACGAAGATGAAATTAAAAAATCTTCCTCATTCATGTGTCTTAATGATCACACCTAGGATTAAATCCCCTTTGGCTAATGACGTAATCTATCGTTGCCCTTTAATCACACGATTAATCAATTTAGTCTAAAACATGTCTAGTACTTAAGGTTAAGACGCCAGAGAGAGAGAGAGAGAGAGAGAGAGAGAGAGAGAGAGAGAGAGAGAGAGATCCAACAGTAAACTCCTCCAAGCAAAAATAGAAATTACGTTTGCATTAGTACCCCCTCCTTTACGACGTCTACATTGGTACGAGGGTACCCTTATATATCACACTGAAAGGCGTAATTATCATTATCATTACCGTTATCATTATCATTATGATCATTATTTACTATAATCATTATCATTGTCATTATAATCTCTATCATTATCAACATTTAAACCATAGGGCATACTAGAGAAAAAAAAAAAGAAAATAGGGAATTTCAAGGTACACTAAAGTATACTCGAATTTACAGTCGGGGCCAAAATCAAACTATATTTAGAGGCGAGATCTCTCCTTTTTTTTCCCCCCTGATGAGCGTCGTCCTTAATTACCGTTTACGTTATCTGGGGGAGGCATCGCCGCTCACACACACGGGGCGTGAAATCAATAACCGATTATCACCCAGGAATCATACAGAGTCGACCAGCACACGCTGCCATACGCCTGACTGGATAATGCTGGTTTTACGCATTTCTGAGCACGGTGCGTGGCCATAGCGGGCGCTGATGCGTAACCGCACCCCGTTTTCTGTCTAGAGATACGTTCATGTATAAGTCGAGGTGTCATTTTCAATATCGTTTTGACACCGTGTAGAGACATACTTTGAAATCCATTGCTGACTTTTTGGAATATCCCTCGTAATATATATATATATATATATATATATATATATATATATATATATATATATATATATATATATATATATGTGTGTGTGTGTGTGTGTAGTGTGTGAGTGTGTGTGTGTGTATGTGTGTGTGTGTGTGTAATAATTCTTTAGATATAGTGTCTAAAATCATCATTAACAAACTTCATACAAAATGGACTAGAATTTTTAAGACACCTTATCTATATATCGTAATTCTCAGATCTTTTCCTCTATCGTGTATTTCTTAGTCCCCCTTTTCTTTCCCTCCTTAGTAAGATCTATTGTCGTACTTCCCCAATCAAAATAAATACAGCCTCATAACCCTGTTTAAAAAAGAAAAAAAAAGAATAAATCCCTGCAGAAGAGCACATCACAGAGAAGAAAAAAACGCTTAAGAACCTCCAAGTCTTTCTATTTTCCTCTCATTTGACAAGCAGTATTTTAGATATTTTCGCCTTCTTTTTTTCCCTCTTCGAGTTTGTGGCTTGAAATTCCTGTTTTTCACCTTTTTCTTTTTTTTTTAAATTTTCCTGTTGGTCGTCCCTCACATTTGCAAGGCGTCGTGAGTCAAACCAGCTCTTTTGGGGGAGACCGAGGGGGAATTAGGGACGGGGTAGAAGACGCTCAAAGCACCTCCCACCAATTGGCCAGACCCATAATTATCACTCGTAAGTAATGCTGCCCTAAAAGGGGTGTTTTGGGGTCGCCATGTGTTATTAGCCTAGAGGGAGCAATGGGGATGCGAAGGGAGAGAGGGGGAGAGGAGCGATGGCGTGCGAAGGGAGAGGGAGAGGGAGAGGGGAGAAGGGAGAGGGAGAGGGGAGAGGGGAGAGGGAGAGGGGAGGTGGTTGTTCCTTTCCGTGGGGGGTTTGAGCAAAGACACATTTTTCTCAGTCCAGGAGAGACATTTTTCTTGTGGAGGGGTATGACACTCAGCTGTGGGGGTAGAAGATCTCCCAAACCATCGTAAGGTATACGTAAGGTAAGGTACGGTGAGGTCCCAGACCCAGCTGTGGGGGTAGAAGACCTCCTAAACCATCGTCAGATATACGTAAGGTGAGGTGAGGTAAGGTAAGGTCCCAGACCCAGCTGTGGGGGTAGAAGACCTCTCACACCATCGTAAGGTATACGTAAGGTAAGGTAAGGTCCCAGACCTAGCTGTGGGGGTAGAAGACCTCCCACACCATCGTAAAGTGTAAGTAAGGTGAGGTAAGGTGAGGTCCCAGACCCAGCTGTGGGGGTAGAAGACCTCCCACACCATCGTAAAGTGTAAGTAAGGTGAGGTAAGGTGAGGTCCCAGACCCAGCTGTGGGGGTAGAAGACCTCCTAAACCATCGTCAGATATACGTAAGGTGAGGTGAGGTAAGGTAAGGTCCCAGATCCAGCTGTGGGGGTAGAAGACCTCCCACACCATCGTAAGGTGTAAGGAAGGTGAGGTAAGGTAAGGTTCCAGACCCAGCTGTGTGGGTTGAAGACCTCCCAAACACCGTAAGGCATACGTAAGATAAGGCAAGACGCCAGACCTAGCTGTGGTGGTAGCAGAAGACCTCCCAAACCATCGCAGGATATGAATGTGGTACGATTAGGTCTCACACTCAGCCATGGGGGCAGAAGACTTCCCCAATACCATCGTAAGATATAAGGTATAAAGTCTAATTCTTTACCAGAAGAGGCCTAGGAAGGCCTAGGAAGGTAAAGTTCCGTCTTAAATTACTCCTAAATCTCTGAGGCATTTCAAAGGGCTTGGGAAAGGTAAGGGGTGGGGGGGGGTTTCCTATCAAATCATCTGGTCTTTTCATCAGCCATTAAGGGTTAAGTTGGGGATAATTAATTACCCGGAATTATTTGATCAAGACTCTTGTTCTGTACCTCGCACAATGGCTAAAGGCAGAATTATTTCTCCTTCCTTTCTTCTGGAATAAATTTCAACTCAAATATAAGCGACGGGAGAGTGAATGATTATTTATTCTTCCATATACAAACTTATAGTTTTAATGTCTATAAATGATTATAGTTTGAATGACTTTAATTAGGAATACATATATTCTATCAAGTTGGATGACTATAATTAGAATATGTATATATACATTCTATCACAGGCGGATATGACAAGACAGACATCCACCTAGATGTAAATCAGATATACACACCCTCACCCACCTTCTGACCATCTCCCACGGTGATGACCCACCCACCCACCACATCCCACCCCACCCCACCACCACACCCCGCCTCGCCCGTGTGACCTGAAGAATCAGGGGAGGAGGAGACGATGAGGAAGGACGAAATGGTCCTCCTGTGAGCTCTATCTAGCTCAGCTCGCGCGCGGGAGAGAGAAAGAGAGAGAGAGAGAGAGAGAGAGAGAGAGAGAGAGAGAGAGAGAGAGAGAGAGAGAGAGAGAGAAGGGTTAATGGTGGTCCACGCGAGGCATCGGTTCATCTCTGGTGTTGCGTAAAGTGTGTAAGTAGATCATCATAAGTGTAATGGTGATTTCCACCACTTTACACCTCGCCATTCCGAGGTGTGTTCGTCGTCCCTTCGTTCGTTCGAGAGGCGTGTTCTCATAACCGAACTTTAATCTCACCTGCGTTCCTCTGACGTCAGTAACCGGTGTCTCCTTATCCGGCCTCGCCCGTCCGCGTGATCTTATCATCCGAACCATCTCGGAGTTTTACATTTTTCTTTTGTCTTCTTTTCCCCCGGTCGGGTTTTCCCGGATTCTCGTCAATGTGGCCTAACAACAGATTTCCCATGTATTTTTTTTTTAGTTTAGTTTCATGCACTGTATGCTTTTATCATATAATGAACTGCCATGATACATAAATACGTATATAAATAAATAAATGAATATACATACTCATTTCTTATCTATTTTACTTTGTCGCTGTCTCCCGCGTTTGTGTTTAGTTGATTATATACACACACACACACACACACACACACACACATTTACATAAGTCAGGTGTGTGTGTGTGTGTGTGTGTGTGTGTGTGTGTGTGTGTGTGTGTGTGTGTGTGTAAAACAGCAACCAAACTTATATTTGTAACAACAATATCTTAATCACTTCTTGAACACAAATGTCAACCAAAAAAAGAAAAAAAGAAAATACGTCTCTCATCAACACCCATATACATTCTGAACATACTCATCCACCCATTAGACTTTCATTGATCTAGAGAAACTCACCGTAAATACAGCCTACTGTATCTACTGTATCAATAGACAGGACCAGACACAGACAAATGGCAAGCCATAATAAGACGAGTGGCGACACTCAAACGACCGTTCATATTATCTTCGGCGAGCCTACAGGTCAAAAGGTCTGTCCTACGTTGATCTATAAAGGTCAAAGGATTTGTCCATAAAGGATCTATTTACCTCATCTCGTATGACAAAAGAGGAAGGAGAGTATTTCGTGAATGATGACTGAATTCCTCTCGAAGTTCTGGTATTTGGGCTCAGTTGATGATCCGTGATACGTTCATATATATAAATATATATATATATATATATATATATATATATATATATATATATATATATATATATATATATATATATTATCCCTGGGGATAGGTGAGAAAGAATACTTCCCACGTATTCCCTGCGTGTCGTAGAAGGCGACTAAAAGGGGAGGGAGCGGGGGGCTGGAAATCCTCCCCTCTTGTTTTTTTTTTTTTTTTTTTCAATTTTCCAAAAGAAGGAACAGAGAAGGGGGCCAGGTGAGGATATTCCCTCAGAGGCCCAGTCCTCTGTTCTTAACGCTACCTTGCTAATGCGGGAAATGGCGAATAATTTGAAAAGAAAAAGAAAAAAAAAAAAAAATATATATATATATATATATATATATATATATATATATATACATATTATTGTGGGGTTATTAGCCTTCGACTAAGAGTCAATTACGCCAAAATATTAACCACACATGAAATATTCAAGACTACAAAAGTGTTGTCCTTCTTTATTTTAAGTGGCTAATAATCTTATGGTAACTTTTAAATCCTTGCCCACATGTAAAGTTTTCCGTAATACTTTGACAGGACTTTAAGTAAACCTTGAAGAGAATCATCGGCTCCTCAGAGAATTTCCTCTGAGCTTTTTATTGATATATGGGATCAGTTCTGGTCTCAAGAACCATTACTTATTTTACATTAACTTAGATACTTATACAAGTATGTATATAATACTACTTTCCCTCGTCGATCGTCTCGATCCATACCATTGTACCTTTGAACCTTCAGAAATTCCTTTTTAAACACCCAATTTAAATGTCCCTGTTTATCTCCTACCACGTCGAGAGATGTAACCCCTCATGTGTACATATTTCTCCCAAATGAACTGCATCTTTATCTCAATATTGACATCTTTCTCATGATTCTTAGATATGGCGTCATGACCACTGCATTTCAAACATATCCAACTCTCCTGAGGTGCCCAGTTTCCCTCGCCATGTTGTCTGTCTCCCCAGCTTCACGCATTCTTCATCAAGAGATCAATCAGTAAAGTTCCCTGACTCTCCCTCCTCGGTCATCAATGTTCCCTGACTTTCACTCCTCGGTTATCAATATTCCCTGACTTTCACTCCTCGGTCATCAATGTTCCCTGACTTTCCCTCCTCGGTCATCAATGTTCCCTGACTCTCCCTCCTCGGTCATCAATGTTCCCTGACTTTCACTCCTCGGTTATCAATGTTCCCTGACTTTCACTCCTCGGTCATCAATGTTCCCTGACTCTCCCTCCTCGGTCATCAATGTTCCCTGACTTTCCCTCCTCGGTCATCAATGTTCCCTGACTCTCCCTCCTCGGTCATCAATGTTGCCTGACTTTCACTCCTCGATCGTCAATGCTCCCTGACTTTCCCTCCTCGGTCATCAATGTTCCCTGACTTTCACTCCTCGGTCATCAATGTTCCCTGACTTTCACTCCTCGGTCATCAATGTTGCCTGACTTTCACTCCTCGATCGTCAATGTTCCCTGACTTTCACTCCTCGGTCATCAATATTCCCTGACTTTCCCTCCTCGGTCATCAATGTTCCCTGACTTTCACTCCTATGTCATCAATATTCCCTGACTTTCACTCCTCGGTCATCAATGTTGCCTGACTTTCACTCTTCAGTCGGCAATGTTCCCTGATATCTATCTGCTCGTGTGTCATCAGTCTTCCCTGATCTTGTTCGTCAGTCATCAATGTTCCCTGGTTTATACCCGTCAATCATCAATGTTCCCTGATTTATACCCGTCAATCATCAATGTTCCATGATTTCCACTCTCCGGTTCCTCTGTCGTGTTCGTGTGTTTTTCACCTCCTTCCATTGCCTCATTTCGCTCCCCTGTGTCGTGCGTTGGTTTATCTAAGGTCATTTCGACCTCGCTCCACCATTTCCCGTGGATCATCTCAACCGTTCCATTTACCTGTCTTCTGGTTTGCGTAAGTCACTCCAGGTCTCGCCGTATATCAATTCTCATGCATTCACAAGACCAACTTGCTCATTCGTCGCCTCAACATGTTCGTTTTTTTTTTCTTTTGTTCTAAACATTCTCCCACAACTCTCCTCTTTTTTTTCTCTCTCTCCAAGTTCATCAGGCCCCACTTACCTAAAATGACACCCACACTCTTCATCAGGTAGGGTACAGGCCACACATGGCCAAGATAACACCAACCCTTTGTATCAGACCCACAGTTGGGCAAGATAACACATAACACCAAAACTCTATAAGAGCCATGTTATCAGGTCCTACTGGCTCATGATGATAACGACATTAGTATCAGGCACGGTATCAGGCTCCCCCTAATTCGCTAAGATAGCACCGTCATTCTGTATCAGGCCATACTTGGACAACATCCACAGCCTATGTCAGACAGGATATCAGGCCCCACTTGGCCAAGATAACACCCACTCTCTATATCAGGCCCCACTTGGCCAAGATCCCTTCCAACACACTGTATCCCACCAGATTTCATGCCCCTCCAAAAAATTCGTGACTTGGATCAAGTTGGCAGTGATCCGCGTCAGGTAAAGTATCAGGGTATAAGGCCCTAACACTGTCATCTGGATTAAGCCGGAGCGTCTCCTGTATCAGAGGGAGTATCGCCTGCCACTGACGCCGTCACTTAGTTCAGGTTCGCGACGTCTTCCTTGACGGCACTATTACATCAGTGCCACATGCACGACCTCACCCTCCCTGACACATGTGCATGAGAGGGTGCCAAGTGAGCGCGGAAGTGGCACTTGGAGAGTGAGGGAGGGAGGGAGGGAGCGAGAGGAGGTGGTGTAAAAAGAGACAAGGTGATAGTGAGAGAGAGAGATGGAGAGAGAGAGAGAGAGAGAGAGAGAGAGAGAGAGAGAGAGAGAGAGAGAGAGAGAGAGAGCACCTCCCTACCTAAGAGCATCTAAGACAAACTTTGGCCCGAGATGGGAATGGAGGAGACAGATGGAGAGACACACGCGCACAAGACCAAGACTCACATAAGCGAACTCCTCACACAGACCGAAGACACCAGAGAATCAAATCCACTGAAATAGATAAAGATAAACGAAGATAAACGTCGAACGTGATCAAAGGCAAGTTATCCACTACGAGAGTGGAGAATCGTACATGTGGGAAAGTTCCACCGATAAGTACTTTAGGAATCAACTTGAAAACGCCCCATCGTGGAGAGCAAGTACACCCACCTGGTGGTGAATGATGCAACTTTGAGCATTAACTTCCAAGAGTGGAAGCTCCAGTGGCCAGTGACTTAACGCAGGAGGGCAAGGAAGACCATCATTCCAGGAAGGATTGGAAGCTCCAGTGACTTGCCGAAGGGAAGGTGTGGAGACCCATCATTCCAGGAAAGACTGGAGTTTCCAGCGGCCACTGACTTTATGCGGGTGGAAGACCAGCCCAGTAAAGCCTGGAAGTTCCAGTAGCCATTGAATTGATGCAGGAGTGCGTGGGTAAGCATCATTCCAGGAAAGACAGGAGGCTCCAGCGGCCAATGACTTGATGCTAGTGGGCGTGGAAAGCCATCACTCCGGGAACATTACTTCAAGAGGCCTATTTTTCCACTGGATTGAGCTCGTTCGATATGCAAATATAAACTGGTGTCAGATGCAAGAGAGAAGTGTGTGGCGAAGGATTACAGCCGGGTCCTGCATAGGATTACAGTTGGGTCCTGCATAGGATTACAGTTGGGTCCTGCATAGGATTACAGCCGGGTCCTGCATAGGATTACAGTTGGGTCCTGCATAGGATTACAGTTGGGTCCTATGTATGATCACAGTTGGGTTCTGCATAGCATTACAGCCAAGTCCTGCATAGGATTACAGTTGGGTCCTGCAGATGATTATAACTGGGTCCTACGGAGGATTACAGTTGGATTCTGCATAGGATTAGAGCTGGATTATGCATAGGATCAGAGCTGGGTCCTACAGATGATAACAGCTGGGTTATGCTAAGGAGTGCAGTTGGGTTCAAAATAGGATCACAGCTGGATCCTGCAAAGGATTACAGCTGGGTCATGCGGAGGATTACAGCTGGATCCTGCTGCGTGTTGTCGAGCGACCTCCAGAGAACCACAAATGCGACCTTCAGGTAATTAATGCTATATCCTGCAAGCGATGCGGCTCGATCCTGCACAGGATTACAGATCACACCTAATAGAGACAATAAGTTTGATCCAATGGAATATCCAATCATGGTCTATGGAGCTAACACTAGTTTGAAGACTCGTCTTTTATCTCAGCAGCTACGTCTGGGACCAAGTTGTGTCGCTACTGTTCTTCTGATCAACTAGTCTGTTGAAGGCAACAAACTGCAGCAGACCAACTGATGAAATACGATCCGTAATATCAAGAACAATAATTTCTGACATATCTTTACAGGAAATGATAATAAGGAGACGGAGATGAGATATAGGATATGATTACGTCCCTTGAACGTATCAAAAGCGAATAGATAATAAAGTGAAAGAGAAAGACAAGTAATAGCCATACATGTATATAAGATCTTTCTTTACATCCCACACAAAGAAACTACTTAGTGAAGTCTTTGAGGGTCTTCTACCTCATAGCCCTGGTTGGGTCTACGAAGGCTGCTGGGTTGGGTCCCTGGTCGACCAAGGTGTTGGGTCACGAAATTCTTCATCCTGGACAAAGCAAGTTGGCAAATGTAAAGACGAAGACGGAGGACAATGAACGGGAATGTGGATTTATATTCCATGAGAACGACGGTACGATCCATAATACGACTGTACGATCTTTGAGAGCGACAGTGCGACCCTTGAGCAAGACAATACGACCCTTGAGCTCAGCAGGACGAACCTTGAGCACGACGATACGATCCGTCAACACGACTGGACGATCCTTGAGCACGACGATACGATCCGTCAACACGACTGGACGATCCTTGAGCACGACGATACGATCCGTCAACACTACTGGACGATCCTTGGGCACGACGATACGATCCGTCAACACGACTAGACGATCCTTGAGCACGACGATACGATCCATCAACACGACTGGACGATCCTTGACCACAACGAAACGACCCTTTAGGACGACGGTACGATCCATAAGAGCGGTGGTTACGGCACTTGGGCACGACGGAACGACCCTTGAGCACGTCGATATGATCCTTGAGCACGACGGTACGACCCTAGAGTACCGATGGTACAAACCGTTGGGTATGAAGCTGCTACTTTGGTTTACCTTTGTCTCTACTGCTGCTACTGTTGGTACCGTTGTTCATACAGCTGCTACTGTTGGCACCGTTGTTCATACAGCTGCTACTGTTGGTACCGTTGTTCATACAGCTGCTACTGTTGGTATCGTTGTTCATACAGCTGCTACTGTTGGTACCGTTGTTCATACAGCTGCTACTGTTAGTACCGATGTTCATACAGTAGCTACTGTTGGTACCGATGTTCATACAGCTGCTACTGTTGGTACCGATGTTCATACAGCTGCTACTGTTGGTACCGATGTTCATACAGCTGCTACTGTTGGCACCGTTGTTCATACAGCTGCTACTGTTAGTACCGTTGTTCATACAGTAGCTACTGTTGGTACCGTTGTTCATACAGCTGCTACTGTTGGTACCGTTGTTCATACAGCTGCTACTGTTGGTACCGTTGTTCATACAGCTGCTACTGTTGGCATCGTTGTTCATACAGTAGCTACTGTTGGTACCGTTGTTCATACAGCTGCTACTGTTGGTACCGATGTTCATACAGTAGCTACTGTTGGTACCGTTGTTCATACAGCTGCTACTCTTGGTACCGTTGGTCATACAGCTGCTACTGTTGGCACCGTTGTTCATACAGCTGCTACTGTTAGTACCGTTGTTCATACAGTAGCTACTGTTGGTACCGTTGTTCATACAGCTGCTACTGATGGCACCGTTGTTCATATAGCTGCTACTGTTGGTACCGTTGTTCATACAGTAGCTACTGTTGGTATCGTTGTAACGGAAGGTGGTCAGGGGTACGCATCGTCACAGCCAAGGGCTGTACCGTCACACAGTTGTGTAAGTGAGGTTTTAACCCCAGGTCTCAGTGAGCAGGGAGATCTACCTCCGTGTGACCCATTGACTCATCCTGGCTAACAAGCGGGCGTGAGGAAAAGGTATTTATTCTTCTCTTTTTTTTTTTTCCCAAGAACGAAACAATAATGAGATGGTAAGGCGTGTCTTAAAACGGTGCCGATCATCGGGGCTAATGGAATCCAATGCTATACCTCGACGTTTATAACCTGTACATCAAGGTAACAAAGAGAGGATCACATCCATTTTCATACAGTCGCCAAAGGGGAGTATTGTCTTCTCTATCCCTGGGGAAAGGAAGACCTAAAAGTCGCTATTATGAGTATAGACTTCGTTCCCGTTTTCTTTAAGGGGGTGTTAGGATGGGGTCCATCGCTATCTTACTCACTCTTTAGTATTATCAAGACGCGTCTCATTTTGCCGAAGTTTTAATGAGTGAATTATCAGAAGGGGTTGGATGTACGTTCTCAGAAGGCGTTTCATGACAACCCTATTGTATAAAGACGCTCTTTTTTTCTTCTTCTTCTCCGTCATCTTAAAAGACAATAAGGTACGTACGTAGCTAATAAGGAGATAAGAGGGACTGTACCTTCGAAGAAAAAACATCTCCGTCTCTCTCTCTCTCTCTCTCTCTCTCTCTCTCTCTCTCTCTCTCTCTCTCTCTCTCTCTCTCTCTCTCTCTCCCCCTTCCCTACCACTTCGTCTCCGCCACCTTCACTGTCGCCTTCATGAACAAGCTCCATACCTGTGATAGTCTCGTATTTACCCCTATCCCCAGAGATGAATTCACTAAGGAAGAAAAAACAAAGATTGATAATAATGATAAATGGAAGATGAAATGGTAGAATAAAAATCTTGCTTGAAAGGACGGAGCAGTAGACCAGACTAGGATATATCTATCTATTCCTATGAGTTCACGGGGAAAATGAAACACGAAAAGTTCCCAAGTGCACTTTCGTGTAATAATCACATCATCAGGGGAGACACAAGAGAGAAATATAACAGTCAATTGATATACATCGAAGAGACGAAGCTAGGACGCCATTTGGTAAACATGTGAGTAAAAAAAAAAAATTGTGATCCTTTCCAACATATCTATCTATCTATCTATCTATCTACCTATATATATATATATATATATATATATATATATATATATATATATATATATATATATATATATTCATTTTCTGGTCGATAGTAATTCTCATAGCCAAGTTATATTATAGAGTGCAACATGTATCACTTAGGACAGACGTGTTTTGCGTTATAATAATCACACTGAGTGTACGTTACCACATAACACTGCTGGAAATCATCTTGCCAAACGTGGACTTGGTGTACCGTGAGAGCGTTTTCTAAACTTCTTTCACTTATAAGTGTTGTAAGTTGATACGTTAAGGCAGGAAAGCAGATACTTTATAAGGTCGAGTGAATAACATGTTGAAGTCAGTCTTTGAAGGTCTACAAAAAAAAAACCCAGAGCCCAGGGTTTTTTTTTGGGGTGTTGGGTGGTGTTGGGTCGTTGGTCGACCAAGCTGTTAGAAGCCGTAGCACACAGGCCCACGGAGCCATCCACAGGCAGTCTGGTCTGGTACACATTACAGGTACTCATATATATTTTTTTTCCAGGTTCGCTCCAGGTCCAATGAAGCCATGGATGTAGGCAAAGAGTCAGTGATATTTGTGTGTGTGTGTGTGTGTGTGTGTGTGTGTGTGCATAAAGTATGAGAGTCTAAAGGCGTATGATTCGGGTCATACACGCTTAAGTATGACCCTCATGTATCAAAAGTCATCGTTTTTCAAAGATTGCAGTTCCTTGGTGATGTTAATTCTGTATTAATTAGTTTCTGATTTTTTTCTTCCTTTTTCGTCTTTGTGTGTATATATATACATATATATTTTTCTGTTTCCTCCTCAGCCAGCCAGGCTTCAGAAGTGTTCTGTTATGTGGCTCTGTGAAATAATCTTGCTCAACCCTAATTTACAGGTCGTTTGATGTCTCTCTCTCTCTCTCTCTCTCTCTCTCTCACACACACACACATGAACAATTTTATCTTCTCAGTGAGAGTGTGTGTGTGTGTGTGTGTGTGTGTGTGTGAGTGGGTGTGTGTGTGTGATGTGGTTGATATCTCTATCGAGCTAACCACAATCTCTTTATCATCCCATCATTTCAAGATTTGTTAACAAGAGTCTTTTATCTCTCCCAGTGAGACATTCCTCTCTCTCTCTCTCTCTCTCTCTCTCTCTCTCTCTCTCTCTCTCTCTCTCTCTCTCTCTCCTCATAATCACTTATTCCATCACCTATACCTCCTTGTACCTCCTCACTCCTTCGCTCATCTTCCTCCTCCTCCTCCTTCTTCCTCCCTCCATCTCTCCCTCTTAACTAATCCCACCTAACTCCCTCATATCCCTCCCAACATCCCCCCTCGATCCCAGCCGAGCACGAAAGCTAAAGCTGCGCACGAAAGTTTACGCTGATTCTGAAGATTCGTGTGACATGCACACGAAGGGAATATGGGCATTCTGTAGATTCGTGAGATCTGCTTACGAAAATTACCTGGGCATTCTGAAAATTCGTGAGAGGTACGAACGAAAATTAGCTGAATATTCTGAAGATCTGTGAGTCGTACGCACGAAAATTATCTGAAGATTCGTGAGTCGTACGAGCGAAAATTAGCCGAATATTCTGAAGATTCGTGAGTCGTGCGCATAAAAATTAGCTGAATATTCCGAAGATTCGTAAGTCATGCGCATAAAAATTAGCTGAATATTCTGAAGATTCGTGAGTCGTACGCAATAAGATTAGCTGAATATTCTGAAGATTCGTGAGTCGTACGAACGAAAATTAGCTTAATAGTCTAAAGATTCGTGAGTCGTACGAACGAAAATAACGTGAATATTTTGAAGATTCGTGGGACCTACGCACGAAAATTGGCTGAATATTCTGAAGGAGATTCATGAGTCGTACACACGAAACACACCTGAACATCCAGCTGTTCGGGATCCACTTTCATTTTGAACTCCTGTTCTTGCCAACGCTGTGGGGGGGGGGGGGGGGGAGAATGAACTTACTCCCCATGTAAACAAGGGCGAAGTACCTTTTCATTACTGTTGCTTTTTCGATGTTAGTGACATTTGCATAGCCTTCTCTCTCTCTCTCTCTCTCTCTCTCTCTCTCTCTCTCTCTCTCTCTCTCTCTCTCTCTCTCTCTCTCTCTCTCTCTCTCTCTCTCTCTCTCTCTCTCTCTCTCTCGTCATTATAATGCCAACCTCGTTATCCCGAGAGAAGAGGTTTGCCCAAGGTCTGGCCACACTTTCGCCTTTATTGCGTGGTTTTAAAGCGAGTGGAAGTAATACAATGGTATACTGGTGTATACTAGATTGTATATGTATACCTTGTTAAGTATACAGTTCACCATGATGTATACTAGATCGTATATGTATACCTTGTTAAGTATACAGTTCACCATGGTGTATACTAGATCGTATATGTATACCTTGTTAAGTATACAGTTCACCATGATGTATACTAGATCGTATATGTATACCTTGTTAAGTATACAGTTCACCATGTTGTATACTAGATCGTATATGTATACCATGTTAAGTATACAGTTCACCATGATGTATACTAGATCGTATATGTATACCTTGTTAAGTATACAGTTCACCATGATGTATACTAGATCGTATATGTATACCTTGTTAAGTATACAGTTCACCATGATGTATACTAGATCGTATATGTATACCTTGTTAAGTATACAGTTCACCATGATGTATACTAGATCGTATATGTATACCTTGTTAAGTATACAGTTCACCATGATGTATACTAGATCGCATATGTATACCTTGTTAAGTATACAGTTCACCATGATGTATACTAGATCGTATATGTATACCTTGTTAAGTATACCAATCGCCAGTACCACCAGAGAATCTAAAAAATTAATATACTTATTACGCAAAAAAATAATTCTATTTTTTAATTACTAAAAAAGAAAATTGGCTTTGAGAACACACACACACACACTTACGTGTTTGTTATAATCCTGTAATTCAACCAACACCCGGATGTTAAAATGATGGACTAAAAGATGCGCGTTGAACTAACATCAGCTCCCCGTAATTTAACTAGCTCCCGAATGTTAAAATAGTGTACCAATCAACTCACTGTAATCTAATGAACGCCAGGGGTGTTGAAATACTGCAGAGATCGAACTCTGTAATTTTTACTAACACCCGGATGTTACAATACGAAACAGATCACCTCCCCTGTCATTTTATTAACACCCGGATGTTACAATAGTGTACAGAAGACGTACACTAAACTAGTGTCTATGTTCTAAAAGGTAGGTCTATGGAGGTCTGGCCTCTTACTAGCCCCAAAAACTCAAAAGACCTCTTACTAGCCCCCAAAACTCAACGTTTCATGGCAAAACTCTCCTTGTAGACACCAACCAACACCCCCCCCCTAACTACCACACACACACACACACACACACACTGAGGGAAAGAGAGAGAGAGAGAGAGAGAGAGAGAGAGAGAGAGAGAGAGAGAGAGAGAGAGAGAGACGCACGTGCTTCAGTAAATCGTGTAAAAGTGAATTTTCTGCCGGGCCCACAAGACAGTGTCGCCTGCTCAAGAGACGACTCTCATCCCAGGTAATAGGAAGCAATTCCGGACTGTTGGCTCGTAAAATGATCAGCCAGGGCCTCTCTCTCTCTCTCTCTCTCTCTCTCTCTCTCTCTCTCTCTCTCTCTCTCTCTCTCTCTCTCTCGTGAAAAAATGTCTCGTTAGTTTACTGAAGGAAGTCCTGCTGGGTGTACATATATATATATATATATATATATATATATATATATATATATATATATATATATATATATATATATATGCACTAATCCTCCATTCACATTTCCCTTGAGAATTAATCCCTTAATCATACTTCACACCCCTAATCTCCTAGTCTACTCTCACAGGACCACAATTAGCACTCTCACTTCCCCAATCAGTCAAACTGTTTGTGGTTGTAACCTACAGACGCATATAACCACAACAGCCCTGCTAATCCGGTTCATATATCCTTCGAAACAGTAATCACTATTATTCCTGATATTTGTAAGGGAGGGAAGTAGCGATCTTTCTCGGGTTCCCGGATGACACAACGGTATTTACCCCTTCCGTTCTAGTGGTCCCTTTATCAACCTATTTCGTTATTCCAATTCTCTGAACTCGACGAGGATCCTCTTTTTATGACAGTAAATGAGGGACTGGAACTTAATGAATTTCCATACGCTTTGCTTAATGTGCTTGCTAGAGTAGAGAGGATAGACGAGAGAATTCCCAAGCATCTATTGTCGAACTGGGTCTGTCTCTGTGGTACGTATACTCAAAACATGTTTCCCTCTTAGATATCTCATTCGTATATTACAATTTGATGTAAGTACGTGTGACTGTTACAGACTAACCGGAGAGTTGCCTCGAAAAGTGTCAATACAAATTCTGTTTTTCTCTTCTTATCTTGATAGTTCGCAGTATCCAGGTCGTCATTTTCTTTAAACGGGCCATTCCTACTTCGATGTCCTTGAGAAAATTTTCCATTATCTTCTACGTTCCTCCCTCCCAGTGGATAAGGTTTGTTTGTGTCCCTAGTTCTTTGTTGGCTTTGATCAATGTGAACTGGAAGATTATTATCAATGTAAAGTGGAAGATTATCATCAGTGTGAACTGGAAGATTATCATCAGTGTGAACTGGAAGATTATCATCAATGTGAATTGGAAGATTATCATCAATGTGAATTGGAAGATTATCATCAGTGTGAACTGGAAGATTATTATCAATGTGAACTGGAAGATTATTATCAATGTGAACTGGAAGATTATCATCAATGTGAACTGGAAGATTATCATCAATGTGAACTGGAAGATTATTATCAATGTGAACTGGAAGATTATCATCAATGTGAACTGGAAGATTATTATCAATGTGAACTGGAAGATTATCAACGTGAACTGGAAGATTATCATCAATGTGAACTGGAAGATTATTATCAATGTGAACTGGAAGATTATCATCAATGTGAACTGGAAGATTATTATCAATGTGAACTGGAAGATTATCAACGTGAACTGGAAGATTATCATCAATGTGAACTGGAAGATTATTATCAATGTGAACTGGAAGATTATCATCTATGTGAACTGGAAGATTATCATCAATGTGAACTGGAAGATTATTATCAATGTAAAGTGGAAGATTATCATCAATGTAAAGTGGAAGATTATCTAAATGTAAAGTGGAAGATTATCATCAATGTAAACTGGAAGATTATCATCCGTGGTCCACTGGAAGCCCACTGGAAGACTATCATCGTATATCCCACTGGAATATTCCTCTCGGTAACCCACTGGAAAAACATGTTTGTTTTCCAGCGTCCCTCGGAAAGTGGCATCTTCAACTAATGATAATATGAAACTGTAAATCTCTGTGGGGCCTGGATGTGGATAGGGAGCTGTGGTTTCGGTGCATTACACATGACAGCTAGAGAATGGACGTGAGCGGATGTGGCCTTTTCCTCGTTTATTCCTGGCGTTACCTCGCTAACGCGGGAAACGGCGATCAATTATTAAAAAAAGAAAACAAAAGGAGTTTGTGTTGACAGCGAACTGCGCACAGTTGGGCCAGGTGATTGCCACTAACTTTGGGTGCGCGAGTTACGATCCTTTTATCTTTCATCATTTTGCAAACTCTTCGGCATCTGTCACTCGAGCCATTGATTGGTTATTATCAAACCAAGATCCATCAGGATTTTCTGTTTATGTGCGCCTAAAGCGGCCTCCAACAGCCTGATTGAGTAGAGGAGCAACACGACAGCTTGTCCCCAGACCCAGTTGTGGGGGTAGAAGACCTCCCAAACCATCGTAAGGTATACGTAAGGTAAGGTAAGGTTCAAGACCCAGCTGTAGGGGTAAAAGAACTCCAAAACCATCGTAAGTTATACGTAAGGTAAGGTGAGGTCCCAGACCCATCTGTGGGGGTAGAAGACCTCCAAAACCATCGTAGGGTATACGTAAGAGGTAAGGTAAGGTACCGGACCCAGCTGTGGGGACAGATTTCCAAGACTAGGTAAAGTAAAGTCCCAGACCCAACTCTGGGGCAGAAGACCAGGCAGGCACCAGGTATACCCCCTCACCAAGGTAGCCCACCCTAAGGCACAAGCAAGATGGTGCGTACAGACTCATAACCAGATCTTTTCCCATTAGTCTTGTAAAACACATCCCTTCCCACGTACCCTCTCGCTTCGTCTACAGGCAATCCCTTCAAATCCCTCTTCAGTCACCCTACCTCTGCCGGGTGTTAGAGTTCTCAGGATGGGGGAGAGGAGGATTTACTTTAATTTAGGTCCCGAAATTAGTTTGAGATCGTTGTCACCGCCGCCATGTGATTTCGATTAGCGAACCCCACCTCTCTGCTCTCCCCTTTGATGGTGTAGCCTCATTTCTTTGAATTAATTTCTGATCTCTCGTTCTGATTAGGTTTGTGGGATTACGTTCGTAGGGGGTGTGGTGTGTGTGTGTGTGTGTGTGTGTGTGTGTGTGTGTTATTATCTCCCATTTTTTTAACCATCTGTACGTGGAGGGAGTTATGTACTCGTGAGGCCTCCCATCATCTCTTGAATTTTCTGGACTGTCACACAACTTCCAGAACTTTTGTCCACTGTCCACATTCACAGCCTCGTTATTCACTTCATTCCATTGATCCACGACTTCTGTAGGGGAAGAGAACTACTTTACTCCTTTGTAAATAATAGTTTCTTACTCAACATCATGTTATAGCCTTTGGTCGTTCTATCGCCGCATCTCACGAAGGACTGTTCATAGCTTACGTTATCATGCTGGGTTATAAACTTAGAGGATGCTGTTAAGTTACCCCCTTTACTCTCTCACCTCAACTCTCATTTGCCCTCTTTGTCAACCCCTGCACCTTCCTCCTGACATCCTGCTACTTCCTCTTATACATCTCCCAATCATTTGCACTCCTTCCCTGTAAGTACGATCTAAACGCCTGTCTTTTCTATTTCTCTAGCAAGTTCAGTTCTTAACCCCACCACTCTATTCCATGGGTAGGGGGAAGAATTCGGGTGATCTATCATTTCCCCTGTAACTCAGCTCTCATAAGTCTCGTATCCTCTTTGTTGGTATCGTCTGGACCTTCTCTATTACTTCTTTTTGCTCCTGAAGTCCAGTGACCAAAGTTGAGACAAATATTCTAATCTTAGGTTTATGTAGGATGTGAGCAGCTTTTTGAAGACTTCCTTACCCATATTCTTGAATGCCATTCCAACACTCGCCAGCAGACTTTCGTGGCGTAGTGGTTAGCGTCGCTAACCGTGACGCATTCACAGGCCGCCATGGGATAAGCACACAGGTTCGAATCCTGGTTGTGACAGTCGGTATACAGTCAACAAAGCTCCTAAGTCTCTTTCCAACAGAGATTCCTGCAGCTTAATTCCCGTAAAGTACTATACATACTGAAGCCTTTTTTCCATGTGTCACTTCCTCATTTGCTTCTAATTTACTCCCTCCAGTTTTCAAAGCCATGTATCAGACCTCAACTTTGAAGTCTGTCTAGGTCCCATTGTACACTGATGCATTTCTCTAAGCTTTTTATTTCCCCCGTGACTTCGGCACCATCCGGAAATATGTTCGGGCAGAAGTCTGATCCTTCCAGCTGGTCATCCACATAGGATCGAGAAGAGCAAAGGTCTCAGAAGACAGAACCCTGCAGCACGCCAGTGACAAGCATCCTTTGTTACTTTCCACTCAGGAAATCTATCCATTGAATGGAGTCCCGCCTTTATTTCTACCTGAGCATCCAGCTTCTTTACCAACCTCTTGTGTGGAATAGTCTCAGACACTTTCTGGTTGTCAAGGTACAGATAGTGTAGGTGTGTGTGTGTGTGTGTGTGTGTGTAGGGTGGTTCCGCAGGCATGCCTCTATCCCTACTCTCGTCTGACCGTGTCTCACCCCAACGGCGAAACGATTAACACATTACCATCACCCACTCCCTCCTTCTGTATATTCTCCCCCTACTCCCGATGGTGTGACTGAACCCACTTAAAAATGGGGGAGGAGAAGAAGAAAAAAAGAAATTAGATTTTCTTTTTGTCTCTTGATCCCAGGTGAAGGTATTTTCTCAAAAGCCGACATTTCCTCCCCCCAGGGAGTGAGAGGGGGAGCTAAAAGCATCAGAGGCGGGTCTATCACGCAGGCGCAAACGTAATCCATAGAACAGAGAGGCGTTTCCATGCTCTTTGTGAATAGTGGGAGAGGATTTCGCTGCTTTGTGTGAGGATACGGGATGCGTGAGTTGGTTAGGTAGGAATGGAAACATATGAGAGAGAGAGAGAGAGAGAGAGAGAGAGAGAGAGAGAGAGAGAGAGAGAGAGAGGAATGGGAAGAAAGATGTGATGGTTGAGTACATGAGACATTATCTATCACACACACACACACACACACACACCAAGGTTAAGAGACAGGGCAACACGAGTCTAAAACCCTCTCTCCGTGACACACAAACAGCAATCGCACACAAACACGTAGTTGTGCTCGAAAGACGGCGGATATATAGAGTAAGTGATAGCAACGCAATATAAAAGAAAACGGGGTAATGGTAACAATTTTCCAATTAGAGACGTTGTACATTATACAACCCCATGAGTGCATTAAATATTCGTTGACGCATGTGTGTGTGTGTGTGTGTGTGTGTGTGTGTGTGTGTGTGTGTGTGTGTGTGTGTGTATGTGTGTGTGAGTTGAACATATTCTGTATTTCTAACATTTGTTGTACTGAGGGGGAAGATATACACAAATCAGGTTCTTTTCCACTCACGGCTTCATAACTCCCCCAGACTAACTTCAAAACTTGACCCCCCCTCAATGTTGGTTCACTTTCCTTCTTCTATAGGTATCACTTTGATTTTTGCTCCCGAATGCTGGCTGTTTGTGTGCCCCCCACCACTAACTAGACCACGCAACACTCGACAAGCTAGCGCGTCACATGATTATCGTGTGGCCATCTGCAACGAAAGGGTGGGCCGTTTTGATACCCTGCTTCTTTCCCTTCACCTCAAAGCTTTGGAACTCTCTACCCTCTCATGCCTTTCACAGTAACTATGACCTGGCACATATTAAGACATGTTCTCTCTTCCTCTAATACTCGTAAATAGTTTCCCTTGTCTCTTCTTTCTCCCCGTATCATAATTCTCTATATTTCATTTAGAGGCCCGGCCTTGTTGTGGCACTTCTGTCCATGACTGGAGCCTTCAACGTGAAATAGGAAAGAAATGGTAACGTGTGACAGGCTATGTCACACGATGAAGTCTTTACATATCCCGGTATCATAAATTTCAGACAGATCTCTAAAAACTCCGTTGAAGTCATCGCAGACTCTCTGCCCTTTACAGGAGGAGAGTAAGAGCCCTCCGCCTCCCGTAATCTTTCCTTATATCGGTGGTATTATCCCTCCTGCCACAGTTACAGCTCGGTCTCATTTCCAGTGGGGGAGAAGACGAATACACACAGTGGAGAACTTGGAGAAGGACCTGATGAGTATTCCTTTTGTTAGAAGAGCCAGAGGGAC